>NC_056740.1:221766381-221831381 GCF_019279795.1 Protopterus annectens
CGAATAAATACCCGATTTACAGTCATCTGCAAACTTAGTTAACTATAGGGCAGAAGTTAGAACACAAACGTCATTTCACATGACTAAGGATCCTAGCCAAAACAACTAGATGATGATACAAAGTTAACATCTTCACAACAACCCAGACTACACTCTAAGTTGACCAAAAGAAATGTTGGCATTTAGTTAATGAAATCACAGGCCAAGGACCCCTTAACACTACACTTAAAAAGGGAAACACTTCCATACCCATTGAATCACTGCTTCCCCGACATTTTCTAGTAGAATTTGCTTCAGTCCTTCACATCAGCCGCACAGCATCCCAACCTTGCAGCATTCTTTCATCTTAGTGTAAATGCTTCCAAAATAGAAGTATCACACAGCATCCTTCCATCTTTCCAAATAGTAAGACTCTTTGAATAATGTACACCTCCTCTTCACACTACCACTTCCCCCTCATTCACATCCACACCCCTTCTTTCTCATTCATTCCCTCCTTCTCATTTTTCATGCCTCCTTTCCCTATCTCCTCCTCCTTCTTTGCTATCACTCTCCCCTCTCCACTGCCACACCTTTCACTCTCCCTCACTCTACGCTTAGGTTTATCGCACTCTACTATCATCCTCTTCTGCTTTAAGGACCTCTTCTCCATACACTGTAAACAGTTACAGTAGGGTGAAACAACCTCCTTAGTGCAAACTCTGTACCAATCTCTGTCAAATGTAAATATAACTAATCCTACTAACTGTTTGTTCATTACATGCATGACTTTGTAAACACAGACTTAATTTGAAAATGGTTGAGGCAGACCAATGTTCTACCCCAGTCAAATAAAATAAATGCATTTACACACACACACACACACACACACACACACACACACACACACACACACACACATATATATATATATATATATATATATGAGTCTATGTTTCTTGATTGAAATTTTACAATCTTGAACAAGAAACATAGGAACCCACTTAAGCGAAAGTGCACTTTCGCAAAAGCCGATTCAGAGCAAACTACTTTAAAAACTATTTTGCAGGGGCCCCCTGCACCCCCCATGTGGGAGGCTGTGTCCCCACACCTCCCTACTTAAATATACTAACTCCAAGATTGCACTACAGTGGGGAAAAGGATATATTTCCTTACCCCCACTGTAATGTGCTTCGGTGAATCGGCTTTTGCGAAAGTGCATTGTCGATGTAGTGCACTTTTGCTTAAGTGGGTTCAATCTTCTGTAAGTATATTTTCGACAAACAGAAGTAGACCCATATATATATATATATATATATATATATATATATATACACACACACACACACACACACACACACACACACACACACACACACACACACACACATATATGTAATTACACCCATTGAATGTAACATCTCTTTTTACCCCGTCTAAAGAAGATTTAAAAGTACTGAATGCTGTATGGTAGTGTGGTATATATTGATACAAGAATTTAGTTGCAGACAAAAAAATGTACAACAGAACCTGATTATGACAGATACTGCCTGCTGTCAGTGTAAATCTGGTCAATCTTAAAACCCTGGAGAATAGTAATAGAAATTAAAGAGATGCAGACCATCTATCATATTAAAGTCCCAAAAAAGTTAAAGTATTAAAAAATAAATGAGACAGTATGGCATTCTGAGTGATTACTAAGCTAGGTCAAGAAGTCTGACACATGGCTTTGAATCCCATCAGCTTCCCCTTGCATGACGCATTCTATTTGACCTGGTCATTTCCTTTCATTTCATGTGATCCCAGGTATCCTTTAAAAGAATACTTCCGAGATGTACCCGTGGACTATATCAGTCAAAAAAAAACTACATCGGGGAGCAATCATAACTGTCTGAAAAGTTTTTGATATAAGTTTCCATTGAAGAAAGAAACATCTGAGAAGTGGGTTTACTATAAATTACAACCATCTGTGTCTGCCCACATGTAATAGCCAGTATCATGTGACTTGCAGAATTAACTTCTGACTAACTTCCCATATTGTCACAAAGTCAGCTGTTCTCTTTTTCCACATAGTGTCCTCAGAGGTGTTATTAGACAGGCACTCTAGAGTAACAAGTTCCTGTTGCTGATCATTCTGTAATGTCACAAACAACTGTAGAAACTCCCACTGTTTTCTCAGCGGACACCAGCAAGTTCAGCACAACAGCAACATTAGATTCTCAAGCAGCAAAGTGCTTGGCCAGGTGATGTATCTGAGTGCACTGAGTGAACCTTTAGACTTCATGCTCACAAACTCACCAACACCAGGTCTAATTACAAAGTATATTTGTGAAATTATTCAACTTTTGCCTACCTGCAACCCCGTATCCAGTTATCTATTTATGTATTTATTTATTGCCTTTGAATGAACTGAATTGTTTTATTGACATCAGCTGTATTTATTCCTATTCTTAGTTTTCAGCACAAGAGTCCTGTTCATGATTTCAGTACAGTATGTCATTTTTGAAAGGTCTGAGAGGATGTTGTTCAATACAGCTTCGCAGAAGTCTCTAATACCATGTGTCTTTCGCTTCCACTGCCTGTTACAGCCTCTACATTCTACAGCAACTGCAATGACCACACACTTTCTTACTAAAACATTCAAGAGCCTAAATCATAAAAACTATAGAGACCATCTCAAAGCCTTGTCTCTCTTTTTATCGTACAGACTACTAAGTGGCAACCTCTGCCTTCTGTATATTGCCTGGAAAGATACTGTTCTGTCAGACCTATTACACATTTGGAAGTCCAGTAGTATTTAAAACACCCACTCAAGGGACCTCAATCTTTTTTGAAAGATTAACAAAACATGATGGAGGGATAGGTATGTATCACAGAGAAACCACTTCAATGGAAAGAGTTTCCCATGACATAAAGCAGAGCACTTCATACTCTATTCAAATGTATCTTGGATGAATGGATGGGTAACCACAAATTTACCCCTGGTTTAACACCAATAGCCCTCATAGATAGGGTAAACATTTAAGTACCTGACATATACCTGTGCCTCATTATCTTTGGAGATTCATATTGCAAAATATAAGGGCTAATAATTACCATGGGAATGCAAGGCGAAACTTCTTAAGATAACCACAGAGCAACAGCCTTGTAACTGCCTATGAACCTACAATCAGCTACCTTTAGACTATAGTTATTTCACATAGAAGTTGCTTTATTCTAATACATGTAAATCAGAGCAGTCATCTAAAATTCCAATCAGTGTTGCAGTCCATCCATCCAGGTAACCCCCTCATTTCTGATCATCTTTCTCTAAGAATCGTAATACTTTCCACTTTCCAGTTGTCTGAAGTAACACAGAAACATGCATTTTGATGGCTGATATGGACTATTCAGGCAACCTAGTCTGTCTATACTCATATCTTCTGACTAAGCTGATGTTCCTGGTTACCTAAACACATAATTACATAATTTCTTGCTTTTGAGTAAAGCCTGGAGGAGTGGAATAAGTTATACAAAATACTTACGTGCCCACTGACAACATTTAATGGTTGATTGGTTTGCATTAAGATTTACATTACATCAGTAAAAGGAGCTACATATACAGCATAAGCTTGCTGGAGTGTGCTGTTTTGAAGTTTTGGATCCCCTTCATGATACAGCAATTCTTATTTTGTGTAGTGCCAGCCTTAAATGTCTCATCTAATTTATAGAGATATCAGGGTTGACTCTGGCCCACATGCCATAATTTCATTTAGTTTGCAGGCATTGCCAGAAAACATGGATTCAATTTTAGTTAGGTTAATGTAGAGAGACACAAAACTCAAATAGTTTAACATGATTACCTGATTTTTGTTCTATTTCTCTTTTATTTCTTTCCTATATGCAGACTGATGTGTAAATAGTATAGCAGATGTATGCAAAAGTAGTTTAATTCTAAGAAAAAATTAAAAACAAATGGCACCAGGTACCAAAATACACTTGTAGTACAGTCCAAGGTACCAAAGAAGCTTCAAAACCAGCCACTAGAGAACAGTTAATCCAGTTTAATGCCAAAAACGAACATATAAACATACATGAACGCAGACACATTAGACCACAGCATTTTCGTTTAAAAACTTCATCAGTTAAATTGACATAGATATATGTGTGTATGTATATATATATATATATATATATATATATATATATATATATATATATATATACATATATATATATACACCCTCCAAATACATAAATAACCAATAAAACCAAGCAATTAATTAAGCAGAGTTGTTCAGCCTTTCATTATCACAAAGCTCATGAATATTCATTACAGTCAACACAAGATACTAAGATGCTGTATAAAATAAAACCAAAACCAAATGACTGTAGAACCCCAAACAGGAAGAAAGAAGAAATCCACAGTTCACAAAAATAAGTCCACAAATTTATTTGTAAGCGCTTTCATGCACCCTCAATACATGCACTTCCTCAGACAAATACACTGAAAAAATAAACTACTTAAATACAAAAGGTAACATCAATTAACAAATTAAACTATTAATTAATTAATTATACTATTAAACCTACCCAAAACATTATGAAATACACCACCTTAGAATACGTACTCCTAAAATCATAAAAACCTAAAAATATATATATATAAAAAACAACTAATATTCTCCATTAACACATCAAAAAATATATTTCAAAATAAAATATATAAATTACATCAAATATACTCTCAAAATAAATATCACTTCATTAATTTTTTGACATTTTTAATTTACCTGCTAAAATTACCATTCCAAAGCTTTTAATCTAAGTATACATTTAATGGAACACATATCGTTGATACCAGGATAAACATATGCATTCGTGTGTAATTGCCACAACAATTCTTGTTCTTCAAGTTTGAGATGCCATGGGCCACCTCTAGGATTCCTAGGGACACTTTGTACAACCACAGACTGAAAACTATGTGTACTAAATTCATTAATATGTCTTGCCAATGCATTGGTCTGGATATTTCTAGAGATAGCATATACATGTTCATATATACGTTGTTTGAGTTGATGCTCAGTTTTCCCTAGATAAAATGCAGGGCACAGTTTACACTTAGCTAAATATACAATACCTTGACTTTCACAATTATATTTATCTTGTATAGAGTACTGGAATCCATTAATACAAAAGAAAGGACCTGTGAAGATGTATTTACAATATTTACATCTACCACATTTAAACATACCTCTAACATTTGTATGCTTTTGATGTGGCACCTCAAATAATCTCTTTAAACTAGGTCCTTTTCTAAAAGCTATCAACGGTCTACGTCCAAGAACTCTGGTTAAAGTTGATTCTTGTGTAATAAGACCCCAGTTAGAATAAAATATTTGTCTAACTTCATGTGAAATGTCATTAAATTGTGTTAAAAAAATGGTTATATATTTACTGTTATCCCTTAGGGCTGTCTCACCATGCTGGATTCTTGGTTTAATATCATCATTACCTGCATAGACAGTAGCCCAAGTGTTGGTTAAAATATGACCCAAAAGTTTCCTTGACCTTTTAAAGGTAACTTCTTGTATTAAACAATTAACCAATGATGTAGGATACCCACGATTATTGAACATGTTATATAAAAAATTACATTCTGTGACAAAATCATCGTCATGAGAACACATTCTTGAAGCTCTGACCAATTGGCCTTTCACCACCCCTCCTTTTTGAAAGTGTGGGTGGTTACTTGCAAAGTGTAAAAAGGAATTACTATAAAAGGGCTTCCGATATATTGAAGTCCTGTATCTATTATTCAACACGTCTTTGCTCAAAAAAAATCTAAAAAATTAATTGTTTCATTATTAAAATTAGATGTAAACTCGAGGAAAGACGTACATGTGGACATGGTTTTGACTAAATTTTGGGCATCATCATAATTACCTTTAATAATAAAGAACATGTCGCCTTGGTACCGAGTGTACCAGACGACCATGTCTTTGAAAAGATGATGAGGGGAAAAGATGAGTACATTCCCAAAAGGCCATCACCGAATTGGCAAAACTGCCACCGCATGGCGAACCCATGGCAACACCTGATTTTTGTAAAAACAATTCACCTTTGAACATAAAATAGTTGTTATTAAGAACAATGTCCAAAAGGGAAATAATCAGGTCTATATCTTTTCCTGGAATCTGTTTTACCAGTAAAAAATCCCTAACCCATTCCATGTCCACACTATGTGGAATAACAGTATATAAATCTTTAATGTCCACAGTAAGGAACCCATAAGACTCATCAAATGGTATTTTATTTAAATATTCCAAAACATACCATGAATCATGGCAGATTTGGGTTTCTGTTTTTAATACATCTTTTAACCTTGAATCGACCCATTTTGCACAAGCATACGTAATGGATTTGCGGCCGTCTATAATCGGTCACAAAGGAGGGTCATGCATATTCTTATGGAGTTTGGGTACTCCAAAAATAACTGGTGTTAAAGGGGTGGGCATAGTTAAATAATGATAAGTGTCTATGGAGATAATAGCATCAATAAATAAATCACTTAACTGTGATTTTACACGTTGGTATGCTTGATTAAATTAATTCAATGAAACTTTAACATAATTAGGTGTAAATAACATCTTATACATCCTATTCACATAATCAGCCTCATCCATAAACACTGCACCACCACCCTTATCTGGTTGCATGACACGAATATTATGAGCCTTAACATACAATAAACTCCTTTTGTTCCAATGAAATGTTACACTTATAGATATCAGCTTTACGATAATAATTAGTTACCAAAGACCTGAAGTGAATCTCTGTAATTTTTTCAAAAGCTGCTAAATTAATGTCCAAAGGGGGGGTTGAAAGTACTTGACACATATTCACTTGTTGAAGAATAACTAGAATTACTGAACAGTATGCTTAAATTAAGCTTTCGAACAAAAACTTTCAAATCACATAACAAACGGCCAAGGTTAGGCTTCAAATTAGGTACAAAATTGAAGCCTTTTGTCAAAAATTCTACCATATCTTGTGTAATAGCCATGGAAGAAAAATTATAAACATTAAAATCACCATTAATACTATGCAAAATGGTTAAATTGTCAATGATGTCCGTCGTAGTTACCTCCTGCGCCGATTGTTCCTTTTGCATTGTTGGCGCTGGAATTTGTTGGAACCGGTCACATAAGGTGTCGTCTTGGAACCATTCCTGTGAAAACCCTGATTATTGTTAGTATTATTTGAATGGTGTTGGTTATAATTTTTATTTTTGATTCTGTCACTACATCGAACCCCATTGTCCGTGGCTGTATTACTCATTTGCGGCGAATCCGTGATGTCATCAGAAGCAGACGAAGCCATTGTGTTGGTTTCCTTAGCAACTGGAGAACCCACAAAATCTTGATTTTGAATATACGGTGGATCAGGGTAAGCTCGACACTGCTGATATGCGAGCTTATCCCTATTAATTTTACGAATTTTAGTCTCATGAATCTTAGACAACAAAATTCAATACTGGAAAAAATACGCTTATAATCGTATTGATAACGAACAAAGTCTAAGTCAGAAATAATACCATTGTCCAATGCCTCCAGTTGTTGTTGTAAATCAAGCATCTGTTTCCTCATACTGTTTAATAAGTAATTCTAAAAATGCTATACCTTCTTTGTCAAAGAACTGAATGAGTTGTTGGTGAAACTCAGAATTCTTAATTACACCCGATGGATATTTCCACTGTTGCAAACCCTTAGGTATTATCTGTAACTTGATACATTCTCTAAGATACAAGATTTCAGTTTGCAGTTTTTTAAACTTTAGTAATTTAGAATCAAAATCTTTAAGACATAGGGCAATATCGTTGACTGGTTCTTGTAATGCCCTAAGTTGTGGAGAATTGCCCATGTCAGTGCCATTAAACATATTCGGCAAAATGAGAAAATTCTGCAAAAGGGGAAGACCGGCATGATAACTGTTGGTCGTCTCCGCATGATTCAAATTATTAGTAGAAGAATTACTCATGGCACCGAAAGAGTTGTTATTATTATTAGTTTGAATATTACTAGTTGAATCCATAGCAACATGCTGCTGTGCTGTACCTTCTCGCTGAGCGGGGGTAAGCAAAGATGTGCTGGAACCAGAAGAAACTAAACTGCTGGTGTTGAAAACGGCACCCAATTTAGGTCTAACAGCTACTTGATTCACCTGTTCAGACATTCTCTTCGACAGGTCATCCACTTTATAATTGTGAAAGTCAAGGTATTGTATATTTAGCTAAGTGTAAACTGTGCCCTGTATTTTATCTAGGGAAAACTGAGCGTCAACTCAAACAACATATATATGAACATGTATATGCTATCTCTAGAAATATCCAGACCAATGCATTGGCAAGACATATTAATGAATTTAGTACACATAGTTTTCAGTTTGTGGTTGTACAAAGTGTCCCTATGAATCCTAAAGGTGGCCCATGGCATCTCAAACTTGAAGAACAAGAATTGTTCTGGCAATTACACATGAATGCATATGTTTATCCTGGTATCAACGATATGTGTTCCATTAAATGTATACTTAGATTAAAAGCTTTGGAACAGTAATTTTGGCAGGTAAATTAAAAATGTCAAAAAATTAATGAAGTGATATTTATTTTGAGAGTATATTTGATGTAATTTATATATTTTATTTTGAAATATATTTTTTGATGTGTTAATGGAGAATATTAGTTGTTTTTTATATATATATATTTTTAGGTTTTTATGATTTTAGGAGTACGTATTCTAAGGTGTTGTATTTCGTAATGTTTTGGGTAGGTTTAATAGTATAATTAATTAATTAATAGTTTAATTTGTTAATTGATGTTACCTTTTGTATTTAAGTAGTTTATTTTTGCAGTGTATTTGTCTGAGGAAGTGCACGTATTGAGGGTGCATGAAAGCGCTTACAAATAAATTTGTGGACTTGTTTTTGTGAACTGTGGATTTCTTCTTTCTTTCTATGCTGTATAAAATGTTTAAAATTCTTTGAAATTACTAAAAATGCATTTCAAAAAGCCTATAAATATGTATTTAAAACATTATAAATAAATTATACAATATTATACAATATTATTAAGAATAATAACAATATTAACAATATTATACAATATTATTAAGAATAACTTCCTGTACCTCACTACTGCCCTCTAAGATCAAACGGAATATGACACCACCCAGGAAGCTTATCATACTAACTCTTTTTCCCCTCCTACTTGTCCCTTACCTAGCTACCCTATATGAAACCTGGTCTTACATAAGCTTCCACCACCCAGGCTACCAAACCAACCCCTCACCCATAATTAACAACAGAGGCCATGACTCAACTCCCTACTCACCCTCCTTGTTAGAACTCGAACGCTATGTAATTATCAAACCTACCAATATTAGGCCAAATGATAAACATTACTACAAACTTCTACTCAAAGCCCTCAAATTCATTACCACTCTGAATCACAGACTAGCCACAGATGGTGATATCCACCCCAACCCTGGCCCTTCCCTCCACTCAATTGTAATTCCACCCTATCCTCCCCTCCACTTCTCAATCTAAATTCTAGACCCTTTAACTCTCTTCTGACCTGTCATCTAAACATCAGAAGTGTAAACAATAAGATTCACAACCTACATGCCCTTTTAGCTACTTGTTCCCCAGACCTACTATGTCTCACAGAAACCTGGCTTAAACCAAGTACGAAAGACACACAGATAATCCCACCAGGGTATGATATACTAAGAGCAGACCGAATAACTCGTAAAGGTGGCGGTGTAGCCATACTCTACAAAAATACATTACAAATCTCCCTTGCCTCTCCACAACCCCTCCTAACAAACAATGCCGAAATTCTACTTGTAAAACTTCAACCAAACAAACATAAAAGCATAAATATAGCATGTATTTACATCCCCAGGCAACAATAATAACAAAACCTTAGAGGACTTTCTCCACTGGTTAACTCAAACTCACCCCCAGGAATCCATAGTGTTAGGTGACTTCAACATCGATTGGAATTCCTTCTCATCTAGCTCCCCATCTAGCAGCATAAATCTACATGGCTTTTCTCAGCTCATATCCACTCCTACCAGACTAGGTAAACCCCAAAACAAAGACAGCATCCTGGACTGGATCCTTACTAATAAAGATCCTGACCAGTACTCAGCAGGTACTCACCCAGAGGACATGAGTGATCACTTACTCACCTATGTTATCAAATTCAAGAAAATCACCCCCCTTCTTACAACCATAAAAAAAATCAGGAATAATAATAAATTCAACGCCTCCATTTTTCAAACTGAACTTAAAGCCCACAACTGGACAATACTCAAGTCTCTTCCTCTTGAAGAGGCAGTTATCTACTTCAACACCACCTTCCTCAAGATTCTAGATTCCCATGCTCCAATACGGTCCATTAGAACTAAAACCAAAACCGCACCATGGCTCTCTAAGGAAACAAAATCCAAAATCCTATCTAGAAACAAGATGTGGATCACATGGCGTACCTCTAAAGACCCACACTCCCACCAAACCTTCCGCAACTTAGAAATGAAACTAAAAGAATGATCTTAAATGATAAAAAAACTTCTTCCTCCACCTCCAACACAAACACCTTAATAATCCACAAAATTCTGGGCAGGCTTAAACAAGCTCCTGCACCCAGGCCAGGCAACCACCCCACTCCAACAACTTGCAAACAACAGTGCCCTGTAAACATTGCTAACACATTCAATAGTTTCTTCACAGAAACTATACAATCCCTGGCCACACAATTCAAACAAACAACCAGCCCACTCCACTACCCATGCCAGCAGAATACTACAACTACATCAGATCATCTATTTACCTTCGATCCAGTACCCATATCCTTTATAACATCTCTTCTTAACAAACTAAAACCCACTAAGCTAGCAGCTGACCTTCTCCCAGCTGAGTTTCTGCAAAAAGCAGCTGAGGCCATTTCCTATCCCGTCTCCATAATCATAAACCGTACCTTGTCAGAAGCCTTCATCCCCTCCATATGGAAAATGTCCCACATTATTCCTCTCCATAAAGGTGGTAGCTCACTAGAGCTAACCAACTACAGACCTATAGCTATACTCTCATCCCTGGCCAAAATTATGGAAAAGTGTGTCCACAAACAACTGATGGAACACCTCACCAAAAATAAAATTCTAGCTAACTGCCAACATGGCTTCAGGCCAAATCACAGTACCACATCAGCCCTACTATCCTTTTCTAATACCATTAATAACTTCAGAAACAATAATAAACTATCATCTGCTCTTTTCTTAGACCTCTCCAAGGCCTTTGATATGGTGAACCACATTCAACTCTTCCATACATTAAAAAAACTATCACTCAGCAATTCCACGCTGAAATGGTTCCAATCCTACCTGTCCAATAGGCAACAGGCTGTTCTATGGCAGGACAAATTATCTACATGCCTACCTGTTACACTTGGAGTTCCCCAAGGATCTATTCTTGGCCCTCTTCTCTTCACCATCTTTGTTAATGACCTGCCCACAATCACCCCCATGCCACATGCATTCAATATGCAGATGATTCGACTATCATCAGCACTGCCTCCAACCTGGCAGACCTCACTGCTTCAACCCAAGACACCTTCAACCTAATAGAAAATGGTTCTCAAGTCGACAACTAGTTCTCAACCCCAACAAAACAAAACTACTTACTTTCTCACCCACTAACAAGACTCTTCCCCCACCTTCTCTATTACATCCTCCAATGGAATCACTATATCACCAGAAGCTCACACAAAGCTATTAGGTGTTACCATTGATAACTCCCTTAAATTTGACACCCATTTCAATCTTACCATCAAAACCGTCAATAAAAGCTTGGCTCTCTATAAAGTAAAACACTTTCTCACTCCTCACGCTAAAATTACAATTGCCAGCACACACCTACTATCAACTCTTTTCTATGCCTCCCCTCTTTACAAACCTAAACAAGACAACCCTTAACAAACTTGCTTCTTGTTACAATCACATAGCTAGATTTGCCACAAATTCCACCTTTAGAACGCACCACTGCACTAACTTGAAGCAACTAGGGTGGTTAGAGTTTTCCAGCCAACTCCATTTCGACCAACTCAAAACGGCTCACCAGATACTGTATCACCCAGAGAAAACACCAGCTCTGAAAAACATCATTAACCCCTATATTAACCTGCAATCTTTACGCTCCTCCAATAAGATCTTAGCTCAAACTACCAAAGCCAATAATTCTGCTGGGGATTCTCTATTCTCAAACTTTGTAGGTAAAATGTGGAACTCCCTACCGACCATGCTCACCTCAGAACCCTCACTCCTACAATTCAAAAAAGCTTAAACCCCATCTCAATACTCTCTGGCAATGTCCCTGTTCCAAACCTGATTAACCACTATCATTTACCCTTCTCTTACCTCACTATCCTTAACTGCTTTTTAACAAGGCGCCTCGCCTTTGTAACTGACCTATGTTTTTTTTTATATTCTGCTGTTGTTTTTTTTTTTTCCCAAGATGTGATGTATCTTTATATTGTATTTAGAACTCAACTATCTTCCTTTTTTTGCATTAACAATGTTCATATGTCTGTTATGTACTTGGAGCTTTTCTCCCCAGGTCTCCGCTGAAAATGGACATGTATCCAGTCGGACTCTCCCGGTTAACAAATGTAAAATAAATAAAAATAAATAAATAAAAATATTTCATTTCAACTTTAAACAATCTAAAACATTTCTGTTAATTCTCAGAAGATCGGTAGAGTCAGAGTTAATGAACAGGGAGGCCAATAAAGGAACCGGGACAGGGGCTTGTAAAAAACAGAATAGATAAGTTTAGGGTTTGAAAGCTTCTTGGCAGCATTGACTATCATGGAGTGATTCCTAATATAATAAATAGACCAGATGCAGACATTTTCTGTGAAGCCAGTTGTCTGCAGGGTTTAGATGAACACTGAGTGGCAGACTAAAAAAGGTTTTGAGAGAGCACAAACACTTTTATAATCACTTGGTTATCAGTTCCTTTAAATATTGATGTGTCAGCAGCCATGTCTCAGTCTATAACCAGAGTGAAATTCATGTTGATTCCAAACTAAAATACAACAGTTTTTAATGTTGACCACTAACTAGGCTGCAACAGCCTTCCCAAGGATTTTATGTAGACCTGGAAGTATAGAAGTGGTATGGCAATCTGATGGATATGCTGAGTTAGATATTGTTGGCATGGGGGTTATTCCAGTATTTTTCATTCATGGGGTATGGCTACTTTACATAAGGAAGAATTAAAAATGTAAGAAATCGAACAATAATGAAAGTAAATAATTTAGGGATTGTGGGTAAAGTTCACCAGACTCTTAGGAGCAAGGGAGAGCCAGTAACAGTAACATAATTCAAAAGCAATGATGTTATTATAGTCATTAACTTAACAAAAAGTTATATTAATAAGATAAGGTACTTAGAAGGATCACAGGGATCACACACAGATGACCAACTGAAGTGAAAGCAAATTCATCTAGTAGGATCTTACTATTCCTTTGTGAGGTAGGATAGACCCTAAACCATTTATCTTAGTTGGAAGTTCTCAGATAACATTAGTTACTGCAATCTTATAGATTTTCTTCCAGAAATCATTTCTGAACTGTTCATAAAGGCATTTTTGCCTAGTTCTGAAGCACATGCATGTATGCCTTTTTTGTGGCTTTCTTGTATAATCTATACAAGAAAGTCACAAAAAAGGAAATGCATGATTCATAATGCTGAATTGCCCTACTCCCCATCCAGTCATGTCTGGCTAAGAAATGAAATTTAAACAGTGATTTAAAATTGCCTTTCATCTATGGGTCAGCCATTTTTTATTTCTTTTGTGAAGGAGAGAAAAAGTTATTTTTGGAGATAGAAAATTTAACATGCGTAAAGAATACCTCAGATTCTTCTAGTACTAATGATCAATCCATAGCGGTCAGTTCCTGGTAAGGGAAATATTCCTTTTGAGGATGAAAACTGCAACCTGTAATAGTCTCAGGCATAGTTTTTGATCATATGCAATTTTAATTGAAAAGCAGAGATGAAATTGATCATTAAAGGCTGGAGAAAAGATGTTCATATTTTGTCTTGTATTAGGTTTGTTGGTGGCCAAAATGTCTAAAAGAATGCAATTCCCTGTGTGTGCATTTGGCCTAGTAAGAAAGTCAGCTAGTTGTACTAGATTTGGGGTATTTAATCAAGCCAGTAATTGATTATCCTGGGTACAAATAATATAACATTAAGGTTACTCATGAGGATAGCATTTTAGTTAGTGATTAAAGGACTGACAGCACTCATAAAGTTACTAAAGATGTCAGCAGAAATGGAGAGGGAAATAGACAACTACAAAGTGAAGTTTAAGTGTCTTCCCATAATGAGCAGCATAGGGTAATTTAGAATAAAATTGGTCAGCAGAAGTACATTTGACTTTAGAAAGCTAAAAAATTGTCTAAAAAGAAAAATTGTCTAGTGTCCATCAGCATTGTAACTCTAATCCTTTTACCTAAACAGTCACACTTAAAGATGGTGATCTTTGTGACCAGGATTCATTGATCATAGATTCCAGTTTTAACCAGAGCTCTGCGATATTTGCTATGTCTGGATTAAGCAAACTAAATTCAGGATTCATACTAATTGGTTTTATTACTAATTGAATGCAGGTTAATGCACACTGTCAGTCAGTGCAGAGGATTAAGCTTATGAGCTATGACTGAGCTACTTCATGCTGTCCAAGAACTGACTGTCTTCTATGTGACTCAATGAAAGTCACTTAACCAGATGATGCTGCTGAGAACGAAAAAGGTCCATGTGTCAAGTGCTGTACCCTAGTTAACAAACAAACAAACAAACAAACAAACAAACAAACAAACAAACAAACAAACAAACAAATAAATGTCTCCCAAAGAAATTAGACCATTGAGTTTAGTCACAGCAAAGAGTGGTGAACAGTGGGTTATAGAGCTGTGTCTGGGTGAAGGTCTGTATCTTAATATTGAAAAATGGAGTGGGATTGCCATAGATGGTACTGGAGCCAGCATTCCCAGTTAACAAGGGCAATGTTACATTTTTTGGTACGAAATGATAAAAGGAATGGGGTAAAATAACTAGTTTGGAAGGTGGTCAAAATGCACGTTTTGAGCGCACATGAGTGGGATAGTCAGGGATTGAAAGCCTACTATAGTTATGGAAGTCACAAATGATGCTGGAGAAGAAGGCAGTAGATGAGGGAAGTCTGATAATGCAGTAATAAGTAATTTGAGTTAATTAGAGTAAGGCTATTGGGGGCAGATACTGAAACACTGGAAGCAGACTGACAACTCTAAGAGAATAAAGAGAAAGTGAAAGAAAACAATGGACTGAATAAGTTATATTAAGGTAGCCTGCTCATTCATCAATTCATTCATTTTACTATTAACCACATAATCCAAAGCAGGAATGTGCTGGTACTGGAGCCTAAGCTGGAAATCAGAGCTTATCTCTGTACTGAGTGTGTGCAAGTTAGGTAAGCTCATCCTGAAAGGGGCACCAACCCATAGCAGGATAACACCCATGCAGTCATTCTCACATGACACACACACACACACACACACACACACACACACACACACACACACACACACACACACACACACACACACACACACACACACATGCTCACACACACACACACACACACACACACACACACACACACACACACACACACACACACACACACACACACACACACACACACCCCTACAGGCATTTTAAAGGACTGCCAATTCACTTATGGTATATCTTTGGGAAGTGGCAGAAATCAGGATCACTCAGTAAAAACCCATGTGGACACAGAGACGCTGTGCAGACTCCACATGGAAGGCATTCCAGCTGAGGGCCAAACTGAAGAACTAAATGCTGTAAGACAGCAATGCTGAATATTGCATCACTGTATGGCCTGACAGCTTGAGGAAGTGCAGGAAAATGACAGCAATGGAAAGCAATGAAAAAGACTATATATAAGAAAGCAAACAAGGTAAGTAGCTATGGCAGTAGGAAGCACAGGGTCTGTAGATTACAGTTGTGAGGATAGTGATGGCCAGTACAGAGTAGTAAGTATAGGGTGTGGCTGAAGGTGATGTAATGGAAGTGGTTATATAAATCAGTATGGCTCCTGTGGTTATATTCTATATTTATGTAGCTAGGACCCAAAACTGCAATTCAGAGAGGAAAAAATCAGTGAAGAATATAAGATTATGAATTCTTTTACTTGTACTTAAACATTTCAAAATACTGATATATTGATTAATGTTATAAATTTTGTTCTAAATAGTACGCAGTAGTTTCTTTCAAGGCAAAAAAAAAAAAACATGAACCAGGCAGATCACTTCAGTTCATAACAAAGGAACAATTAAGTCACTAGTTAAATGTCACATTATAACCTATCCCCAGCAGCAGATGGATAAGAGGAACTGAATAACTTGAATGTTAATTATATTAGATTTTAATCAGCAGCTATATTCTTCCCCAATACCCCAGTGCTAGCAGAGAAACTTAAATGAAGAATGAGTGTGACTTTGGCTTACAATCCACAGTGTGTATGCAAGAGTAAAGCACAGCAACAACAGGCTGGCAAATGTTAGTGCAAGCAGTTGGTTCAGGAGGCTACTGTCACTAACCCTGGATTAAATATTAGAAGCAGTCATAACCAGCTCCTTTGGCACCCAGGACATAGCTCCAGGCTCCTTTTCTTGCCAAGGTACAATAGGGGCACATTTGCTAGTTGGCAGAGCACATATTTCATGCAGAAAAAAAACCTAAACAGCATACCAGGAATGTATAGAATACCTGATACATGGTAATAATCCACTGTTAAAAAAAGACCATTTCTATATGAAATAAATAGTGAATGTTATCATGTTACAAACCTTTGTAATGAATTGTGCACACAGATAATGGTTTGGATGAAGTGCTGGTATACAACAGTGTAAAAAGTCAAGGGTGTAGCTACCGGGTCTATATCACATTATCAAAATTCCAAAATGTCGAAGACCATAAGCTCGACCTTGGAATCTCGAAATGTGATATACTTGAACGCTCAGAACAGCTAATTTTTTCCAAGGGAAAAAATTTGCTGTTCCGAGAATACACACACACAGCACAAGCACACCAAAATACATAATCCACACATACACACTTTACAGAACCTTACACTAAACCGTACATACACTACTAGCTATCCACTTACCTTAACCCAACCCTAACCCTAAGGTCCCTAACTGACGCACACTCACCTTACCTGCTCCCTAACCCTAAGGTCTCTAACTATTGCACACTCACCTTAACCGCTCCCTAACCCTAAGGTCCCTAACTATTGCACACTCACCTTACCTGCTGCCTAACCCTAAGGTCCCTGACTATCGCACACTCACCTTACCCACTCCCTATCCCTAAGGTCCCTAACTATCACACACTCACCTTAGCCGCTCGCTATCCCTAAGATCCCTAACTATCACACACTCACCTTACCTCAGTCCATTTGTACACTTACCTTAACCCGGTCCGTCACCTTCGCACCACAGTCGAGGAAATAGCGAAGCCGCAGAAACGGCCCACCGAATACTTTCCCTAGGAAAATGTTCAGTGTTCTGCAGCTTCGCTATTTCAAGCGTTCGCTGAATTGGGGTCGATATTATAACATCCAAAGTTTTAAGACTTCGATGTTATAATATAGACCCTTAGCTACCAATACAACATATGTGGGAAAATGTTTTGCACAAAGCCATCTGTGCCTCAGTAGAAACTGAAAAAAATATTATTAACTGAAATTCAAGAAGTGAAAGTCAGACTTCTTTTGTTCTGTGCTGCATTGTAAGGAAATATTTTTTTTAACAAATTAAGCAAATTTTGCCATCATTCAAGATATAACACATACCTTCCCACCACAGACACTGATGAATAGCAAAGTAGTTTAAATGTCTGTTAAAAGTTCTTTGAAGTAGAAGTAGAGTGGTCAGTTAACCGTTCCTGAGCTAAAATGATAATTCTGAAGCCTTAGGAAGAATGTTGCAGAATGTAATTGGACTAAAAAGTAGAAACCTTAAAACATGCAGCTCAGCTAATTTATTTTGTTGAGTGTTTACAACTACTGTTAAAGATGCAAACGTTGCTCTGAGAACATAAGTCAGAGTAATTCAAGCAAGAAAGTGAAAATGAAAACAGGTTCCAGAAGCTGTGTAATATGTCCGTGACTCACAGCGTTGACATTCTATTTACATGGAAATTAAAAAAAATGATATCCTTATGTTTAGCATGACTCATATAAAAGGGGCTTGAAGTAGATTCTGGGGAAAAAAATCTCCAAGATCACTTTACAGGGGCAGCTTCATTGAGATATAATAACCATTAACTAGGTTCATGGATTCATAGGCATATACTAGGCTAGCAGCCACCAGGGCCTCTATAAGCCTAACCATACAACCCAACCCAATTGTGTCCCTGTGTATCATAGATGTTTATTATGAGAGGTACATTAGTTAGGAAGTTTCTAGAGATTATGGGGGGAGGATGTTAGTTTGGGCATAGTTACTGTCTGCTTCTGTCTTTCAGAGACATAGGGGACAGACCTGCGGTGAATTTCTGATTTCCCATTATTGGTCAAGGTTACATTTAAATAGGGTTAGAGATGGACTCTGCTTCACATGGATGGGAAGCCTTTTCCAGAGCATGGGGATCATCTGAGATATGTATCTGTCTCACCAACATGTCTTATTTATAGGTTGTTACTAGGCTAATGACCACTAGGTCTCTTACAAGCCTAGCTTGGCACCCCAAATCATTTGGGTCCCAAGTATCATTGGTGTGTATACAAGGGGGAGCATGTTGAGGAGGAAATTAAGGATTTGTAGAGAGTTAGTTAGAATAATACTTTTCATACTGATGACCTCTCTCCATAACAGACATGGGATAAATTTACTATTTCTCATCCAGTTGTCAAGTGTTCCTTTGACTAGGTTCAGGGATGAACTCTGTTTTACATGGATGAAGAGCCTACTCCATATTTATGTCACAAGCAAAATTTAAATCCTTGGAACAAGTGGTTCTGATGCTGTTCATTTTTCAGACATGCAAAAGGTCCAGCAAAGCTGGATCCGAGGATGCCTTGTGTGCCAGGAATAGATCAGCCCTCAGTAACCTGTTGGTGACCAAGTACAAAGAGAGGGCTTTAAGATGATCCATATATGACAATGTGTTTATACCTGGATTCTCCTGGTGAGGTTTGTGGGTGTTCCATCTGTTTCATATGTCTGGTCAGGTATATGCAGAAGGGGGATTATACTCAATAATCGGTCTGATAAGGGCCAAATAAAGTGGCACCATGACTTCCTTGGACCTGGATGGCATGTCCCTTATTATAAGTTGGGTGGCATAGAATGATTTTCTTATTACCTTGGACATATTTTTTTAAAGGCCAGATTGCTGTCTACATATGTTTCCAGATCCCCAACTACCTGGTCAACTCTTAGGGGTGTCTTATCAGCGGAGGAATTAGCTTGGATGACAGTTTCCTAGAAGGCACTATAATGCATTTCTTGGCATTGAGTTTTAGCCCATGACTTTGGTGCCAGTCATTTGCCTGTGTTAGACCCTCTGGTAAGATGTTTGTGTCGAGAGGGGAACCTATGAAAGCTACCAATTTGCAGTGATCTGCTAACTTGGTCAGTCAAAGTCCCTTGACATTAGCCTTTACCTTTGAGAAGTAGATGCTAAATAGCAGCAGTTCCAGCTCAAAGTCTGATGTACCCCACTGGTGACCGGTCACTTAGTGGAGGTGGTCTCGCCAATCCTGACTTCCTAGGTCCTGTCTGTGAGCTAGCTGTCAATCCAGCACATTATGTAGGGATTTATGGTGGCAACCAGAATGTATTTATACTTTTTGTTGAACTGGAATAGTCCCACTATGCCAGTGGTCACTTTTCAGGGGAGACTCAAAGTATACTGACAAACAGAAATTTGGCCGTGACACCAGAGAACTTTCCCTGCTCCTTTTGATAAGCGCCATGGGATCTTTTATATCTACTTGAGCTGCCAGCAACTCAGGCAGATGGGGCCTTGAACTAACATCTCATCTGAAGGATGGCACACCCAGGAGTGCAGCACCTCCTTTATGCTGCACTGCATTGTCAGTACTGCAAAAATTAATCTAACCACCTGGCATGGGAATAGAACCCACAGCCTTCTGCACAAGAGACAAGTGTGGCAACTGTTAAGCTACTGTAACCACAAGTAAACCAAACTTACTTTTCCAGATTCTGCCAAGGAAAACAGCACTAATAAAGACAAAAAAACATACCACATTCATCAACATGAATCACCTAGTACTCTATTTCTGTTTTGCTGAAATGACACAAATAGAAATAATTTAGATCGTTTGGAGTTGCACCATATCTCTTATTTTATCTAGTCAAAAATTCTGAACAAAGCCAAAATAATGGGGGAAGAGTAAAATCAGGAATATGTTTAAATATTACTCTAATTCATTTAAAACATTAATAGTACAACACATTTTACATTAATATGCATTTATGAACAATAAGAACTATAGAAATCTAACAACTTGCATTGCTGACTGATTGTAATCATGATTTACCAGACAATCAGAAATGTTATGAGGGACAAGACAACCATTTGAAGCAAAATTGGGACATTCTGCAAAGATAGGGATAGCTGAGATGTATGGGTAGTACTCAAAATGGAGTATCTGGTCACAATAACTTATTCCAGGATTTGAATACTTTTTGGGGTGTGCAGGATTTTAAATGATGCAATTTTGACTTTCTGATTGTTATTTTAACTGTCTATAAACAAGTATCACTGGAAGATGTCAAGAGAATTTGTGATTTTACAAACAAATGTAGTTTTAATGACTGAGATAATTAAAATTACATATCCTTAAATTCTTCATTTTCAGACAGTTTGGTATCGATTGACATTACCTTAACATCCATAGCACCAAAAAGCAAAAGAATTAGGGAGACCAGCGCCATAGTAAACTTTCTATCTTTAAAATATACTTTCTCTAATAAGATAGAACAAAAGGAGAAATGTGGAACATTTGCTAACAACTAGGGAGAGAGCATGATGTACTAGCTGTATGTTTAAAATTTTACTTTAGACTTATTTTATCATACACCCAGTTCTTCAACTATTAGAAACTGTCATAAGAAACAACTCAAGTTATCAAAGTCCAAGGCCCCAGATGGGCAAGCCAAGCACCCACTTCAAAAAAAAAAAAATACAACCAGCTCCAGTCAGTGTCAAGAAAACAAGCAATACATGTAAGAGCAGGATGAAGAAATCCCCAGAGAAGTTCCACTGCCCCAGACACAGCCTACAGTGACAGAAGAGGAGGAGCCCACCTTTGAAGAAGTAAGAACAGTACTAAGGAAAATAAAGTCAGGGAAACAGCAGACTCAAATGAGGTCACAGCACTTATGATAAAGATGTTGGGTGAGACAGGGTACAAATGGCTCCTGAGGGTACTCCTAGCAGTATGGATAGAAAGTCATATACCAGATGAATAGAGAATAATTATACTAGTGCTAGCATTCAAGAACAAAGGGGACATTCCCAACTGTGGGCAGTACAGAGGTATCAAACTCCTGTCACACTGCATGAAAGTTCTGGAAAGGGTGATTGATAAATGAATACAAACACTAGTAGAAAGTAAGGTGGGAGATGAGCAGTTAGGATCAGATTAGGATGCAGCACAACTGACTTGATGTTTGCAGTGAGGCAGATAGTTGAGAAGAAGCTGAAGAAGAGGAAAGAGTCCAGTTGGACATTTCTGAACTTAGAGAAAGCATATAACAAGGTCCCAAGAAAAATTATATGAGCAGTCTTGTGATGGTTCAAAGTCCCAGAAACATTGGCAGAATTGGTGTAGGCTATATACGAAAACTCATGAGTCAATTATGAACAGTGTTTGGACTCACAGAGAAGTTCCCAGAGGGAGTGGGTGTACATCCATGTTTAGCTCTAAGTTCACCACTCTTCATACTGGGGATGGACTATATCAACAAGCAGGTCAGAGAGCACAGGTAACAAAGTTTCTGTGTGCAGATGATGTGGCATTATAAGCAGGCTCTGAGCAAGAACTTCAGCAAAGGGTAGGGACATGGAATGCAAAACTGAAGGCACAAGGGATGAAGCTGAATATAGATAAGTCAGCTGTAATGGCAATAAATGGGGAAATCAGAAGAAGGTGAAAACTGAGATGGAAGGGAAAATAGTGGAAAAGGTTAACAGCTTCAAGTATCTGGGAGGGGTGGTTGGAGAGAAGGGAACTCCAAATGAAGAGGTCAAAGTTAGAATCAGAGGGGCTCCAGACAACTGGTGCAGAGTGTCAAGTGTAGTATATGTCACAAGAATGTCAAAGAAGCCGGAAAGGTGAGGTGTATAAAACAGTGGTATGACCAGTACTACTATATGGTACAGAAACCTGGACAATAAAGACAGGGCAGTTGAGGAAGCTACAAGTAATATTGATGAAGGGCCTGAGATGGTTCATAGGATGCACACTGTGGGACAGATAAAGGAATGAGGATATAAGAGCAGAAGCCAAAGTAACTGCAATTGCAGATGTCAAACAGAACAGATTACTGTGGTTCAGATACATTTGCAGGAAAGCAGAAAACAATCTTGTGAAGAAGATTTAGGACAGACAGGAAAAAGACAAGAGAAAACCATAGTGTCCAGCAAAGAGGTTGATGGATTGTGTAAGAGAAGACCTGCAACAGTCAAGAATGACTGTCAAAGAAGGTAGGAGAGTGGTGCTGGATAGAGAGAGATGGCAACAAGTGACACGACAGCCCGACTCCATGTAAAAAATGGGAAAAAGGGGACTGATGATGATGATGATGATGATAATGATGATGACATATAAGAGCAGGCTTGTAACATCATGAATACCATACCAACAATACACTAATACATGCCAGAGATGCAATTATACAGCCAGACTGGAGGTTAAGCTCTCTCAACCCAAAGACTGGATCAGACAGTGAAGAGGAGAAGGGAAATACTGGCATCACACAACCAGTCTAACATAGACCCATTAAACCAGCACCGGCAAAAAACACACATAAATACATGAAAATATACTCGGAGGCTCTAAATAAAAATCTGCAAAAGCAACTGAGACCTCCAAAGCAGACATCCAAGCAACCTCCACCCCCCAACACAAACCATGAAACACATACTTCACAAAACCAGTATGCCATGCAATCACAGCCCTTAAGGCAAAATAACATACCCAACACACTACTAATAGGTGACTTTATAGTCAGGCACACTGACGTCCCACTCACTAGGCTGAATAAGGAGAAGGTTACTGTTAGCTGCCTGTCAGATGCCAGGATCCAATACATAACACAAGCACTCAGGTTACTCCAGAACAAGTACAAATACAACTCTGTCATTGTTCATGTTGGTGTGAATGAACTGAGCCGTACCTCCCTGGACTACATGAAAAGAGACATGGAAGAGCACTCTGATCATGTAGCCCAGGTCAGTATGACCTTGACCCTGAGTCGCATCCTGCCCTCACCAAGAATGATACCACGGTATAAAGAAAAAATTATCACCGTCATTCAAAGGGGATCCAGTGTCTGTTCACCTGGGATGACATACTCGACAAACCACGCTGCTTCGCTAGAGACAGTTTGCACCTGTCACCCTTAGGCTTTCGAATATTGGCCAAGGCTCTTGCCACCCCCATAGGCAAGGCTCAAAAGACAAACCCACCACCATAAATACCACAAGTAACAAAAAACTGAGGGTAATGCTACTCAATGCCAGAAGTCTGAACCTCAAAATGCATGCACTTGAGTCACTCCTCAGTATGGAGAAAATCGATATATGTGCAGTAACAGAAACCTGGTTTAAGGCTCCAGAGAGCACCCCAGCACTACCTGGCTACAACTCATACCATACATTTTGGCCACAGAACCCGGACCGAAATACAAAAGGTGGGGGCGTATCCATATCCATAAAGGATACCCACACCTCCAGGTTAGTGGCACAGCACAATGCTTCAGAGATCATTCACGTGCAACTAACAACAGGCAAAACTGCAATTCAAATTGTAGCTTGCTACAGATCACCCACCATGTCCAAGGACCCCCATTCCATGTATCTGAAACACTGGGAAACATAAAGGTCTTACCAAACACCCTAATATTGGGTGATTTCAATTACCCAAGCATTAACTGGGAGAACTACTCATGTACTAACTCCCTTGCCCAACATTTCCTAGAATTTATAAACTCAAACGCCCTGGATCAACTTGTCAACACTCCCACCAGAGGTGACAACATATTGGACCTGGTCATCACCAACATGGGCGACCAGTGTTCCACACCGGAGGTCAACCCCTCACTGACTAGATCTGACCATAACCAAATCACTCTGGATATCCACATTCCGCCCCCACCCCTGGACAAGGAAACCATCGTGAAAAACTTTCAAAGCCCCCATGATAAAGGATACCGCTGTCCAAGCTGCAAAATCCTTTACTAATGCATTGTATGAGCACCTACAAGAATGTATGGATCATGATATCCCAAGCAAAAGCAAGACTCACTCCTCCAAGAAAAGGAAACAAGTCTGGTGGACCCCTGCCATAAACAAGCTATACAACAGAAGGAGGAAACTAGTACAGAAAAGAGTAAAATCCCAAGAAGGGGAGACAGCCCTGATCATTATCAGCAAGAAACTACGATCCCTCATAAAATCATCCAAGGCGAGCTTCAAAAGAAAAATTGCCAAGGACTGCAAAGATAACCACAAGGCATTTTTTAGCTATGTCAAGAATCTAAATGGCAATGCTCAGATCTGCTCTGAGTTAGTGCAGAATGGCACAAAATACACTGAACTGACCGATATCGCCAACATCCTGGCAGACAAGTTTAGTGCAAACTTCACCCCCCTCTCACCCCCAAAGGGCCCATAACCATACCAGGAGAATGTAGAGCCCCTGAAATCACAGGCACTCAGGTTAAAACAGCCCTCTCCAAAACCAAAAACACAGCATCAATGGGACCGGACGGTGTCACAGGCTGCATCCTACATGAGCTCAAAGACGAACTAACCCCTCACCTAGACACACTTTTCAAACTCAGCCTCTCCACAGGCTACATACCCATAGAATGGTGCACACCAATGGTTATTCCACTCCACAAAGGTGGAGCCACAACAGACCCCAGGAAATATCACCCTATAAGCCTGACTAGATTGGTCTGCAAGGCTATGGAGCGCATCATCAGGGAACTCATTAACAGAGACATTGGGAACCTCAAAACACTGGACCCTACCCAGTTCGGCTTTGCTAAGGGCAGATCATGCCTCCTAAGCCTGGTGGACTTCTTTGAAACAGTTATCAAGGCTATAGATGAGGGAAAGGTGGTACACACAGCCTACCTAGACCTCCCAAAGGCCTTTGACACCATTCCCCATTCTGGTATTATAGACAAGCTCACCAGCCTGAACACAAACCCCTATGTCACAAGATGGGTTGCCAACTGGCTCACGGACAGAACCCACATGGTGAGAGTTGCAGGAGTTAGATCTGACTCTAAACCGGTTGCAAGGGGTATTCCCCAGGGCTCAGTCCTAGGACCCCTCCTGTTCGGTATATACTTCTCAGAGGTACAGGCAAGCACAGGAGGATTACGGCTGAGCAAGTTCTCAGATGACTGCAAACAACGGGCTATAATTGACTCTCCGGCTGACACAGACATCCTCCAAAAGGGTCTCACTGAGATGGATACCTGGAGTCAAAATCATGGCCTCAAACTAAATGCCAAAAAGTGCATAGTCATTCCCCTTTGCAAAAAACAAGGTACCCACAAACTACCACATAGGTGGTAGTCCCCTAAATATGGAAGACGTAATAAGGAATCTGGGGAACCAAGTAAATAGTAATCTCTCCATTGATGATCACATTGCCAAAGTGGTTAGAAAATCCTTCTATGTGGCCCACCTAATCACAAAAGGGTTCGCATCCAGATCAAAAGAGGTCATTGTGCCCCTCTTCTCATCACTCATCAGACCCATCATAGAGTACAATGCCCCATTTGGGATGTACATTACAAGACACCTGCAAAAGCTGGAAAGACCACAGAAGTACCTCAACAAGAGGATCACTGGCCTAAAACAGATGCCCTATGCAGCTCAACTGAAGAAACTCCAGCTGTACTCGGTTGCATACTGCCTACTCAGAGATGATCTCTGTCTGACATACAAGGCCATGTCCAACCCAGAATTGATGGACATGCTCCACCTAAAGAAAACCATATCCCCTCGAGCCACATGTTCTAGGGATCTAAACCTCACCACAACAATAAAATAGGACGTGCTGGAGGGATAGATTCCTGCCCCAGAGACTTCCCATACTTTGGAACAAGATTCCAGTCTACATTAGGCAGAGCTCCTCGCTAACACTCTTCAAGAGAAACCTTGATGAGTGGATGGGAAACAGAAAGTTTACCCCGGGGATCACTTCAGTGGCCCTGCTGGACAGAGGCACAGGGAACTAATCTAGGGGGGGCGGCGAAAGCCAACACATTCTGGCAAGGCTTATAAATGCCTTCAGGCAGATAGCCTAGTACCTACCTATGAACCTAATAACACCAACAAGCAAAATAATTAAAGAAAATACAGCCATAGTCAACCTACCATCTTCAAAATATGAAATACTATACTATCTTGCAAAACGTGAAATAGATGGGAAAATGTGACATATTTACTAACAACTAGAAAGGAAGCTCACACCATTGATAAACTGTGGACTTTATACTTATAAAAAGTTCATTGATACCCCAAGCTTCTCTTTGCTTTCCAGAACAGTTACTTGGTTACAACATAAAATTTTCCTTTTATACTATTAATAAAACAAAAACGTTGCACAGCTATTGTAATACATTGTGCTTTACCACACACTCAGCTTTGCAATCTGTAGAGCCTTGACAGTAAACTGAAAAACTCCAGGAAACACCACACACACACACACACACACACACACACACACACACACACACACACACACACACACACACACACACACACACACACACACACACACACAGCAGGCAAATTATTCTGCTGTTCTCTGTTAGCATCTCTGGTTACAAATTCTCATTAACAAACAACTTTAGCCTTTCTCACTAACTCAGTTATTATTACTTCATTCCACCCACTACATTGCTAATACTTTTATCTTTGCACTACCCCCCCCCCCCACACACACACACACACACACAGACACACCTATCAATTACAGCCCCTTGTATTACTGTGCACCTCAGATATTTGCTTGGGAACAAATGAATAAAGAAACCGATTAAAGAATGGCCTAGAAATGTATCTCAGCTCACTGATGTCAGAACTATACAGTGCAACTCCACTCTACACTCTCAACTTCTTAGCTCAAGAATCAGAAACAATGAGAAAATCAATAACAACTTTTAAATATTTCCCTCATTACACTTACAAAGTTGATAAAATAACAAACTTTGCATTATCAAACATTTTTCTGAAGGACATAAAATCTGAAACTCACGTGTCTCTCATTATTTAGTAAACACAATCTGCAACAATTTGCCAGAAGGTACAAACTTAACAAGGAACAAAATGCTTCGCAATTTCTTTGCTCAAGAATTATGGACAAAGCCAAAAATAATTGGGGTTAGGGGGAAGCCCAAAGGATCAAATATTAAATACTGCTTTTTAACCAGGTAAACCCACTGGAGAAGGTGTCCCTTTTCATGTGTGGCCCAAGAGTGCTGCCTGAGTGACTTGCTCATAATCACACTGTAGACAAATGGAGGTGGGAGGATTTATACCCTGTACTTTTGACTACAGTAGGCAATTTATTGACAGATCAGACCCTTAAGTGTCAATCAACTCTAATCCATTTAAAAGGTTCACAGAACTACAACAGCTGTTGTATGGCCAGGCATTTTCAGAATTTCAGAACAAGAGAACTATGAAACTCTAATGATGATTCACCAAAAAAATAGAAGTTAAGGAAGGTATGGCAGCTGATGAGTATTAAGGCACCAAGTTCTTAATGAGATGCCTCAAGGGTGCAGGGATTATTTTCCCTCTAACTGTGTGACTCTAAATAAGTCACTTAAGTTTAAACCCTCACTTAAGTAGGGCACTTCACACAGAGACACACACACACACACACACACACACACACACACACACACACTCGCGCGTGCATACACATACACACACACACACACACACACACACACACACACACACACACACACACACACACACACACACACACACACACACACACTTCATCCCAACTGCTGCTTAAAAATGTAGTAAAAGACATCACCTGATTGCTGCTGGTCAGAGCACTTCTCTTGACTGTTTAAAAATGCAGTAAAAGACATCTCAGGCATTTTAAAAGATGCAAGCTTTCCCATGAGGTAAGAAAATGCTTACAGAAAGCATCAATCATGTTTGCGTGTGCTCAGCTAGGCAAGAGACTTTTTGTATTCTAGTGACTGGGGTACTCAGGGGGGCACAGACTTTCATGTGGGAGGACATGGGCACCCTTGTACCTCCTCTAGTGCCACCCACACCTTCAGTAAAGATTTTGTAAGTTAGAGACTTTGACATACAAGTGAGCTGATGCAAGTTCATGGACAAGACTGGAAAATAGAATCTCTCTCTCTCTCTCTCTCTCTATATATATATATATATATATCCCAGGGTGATCCCAAGTGCAAAACATGAGAAGTGTGCACACCACAAGGTAGCCAGGAAGGAATGAATATGTGTAGCAAACACACCAAACAGACCTGGTTATTAAACGGATATATATTTTTAGAACTTGTAGCCCAAAATATATAACAATAGTTTAAGCTTTGAAAAGTGCTGTGAGTTCCAGCTTTCCAAACCTGGGAATTTACTAGAAGAAGGGCACTAATTGCCCATCTCAGTTATGGTTTACTATAGTTACATTTCTAAATAATATAATCTGCAAATGATCCTGAATGACGTTACTTTATGTTTTAGGCCCCTGGCAGAATATGTCATAATGATCTGCTTAGTCTCTGGGCTGTCTTCCAAATGAGATTAAAGGAAATGATATCTGCAGTTGTAGTGGCCAAACCGTTTTGTGCAGAAGCATACTCAGGACTTGCAGTTAAATGTTAAAAATAGGACTTAAGGGACCTAAGATCCTTTTATTTTCTCTTCATATTGGCTAGCTCTGAAGTTCTTAACACCTTCTCATGCAGTTTCTGAGCTGTGCTGAGAAGGACCAAGGAACCTTTCACCCAGAACTACTGATCAAGTGATGTGTGGATCTGAGTGTGTGTCTGTATGTGCATATGTGTGCATGTATATATATATATATATATATATATATATATATATATATATATATATATATATATATATATATCAGTGGCGGCTGGTGACTTCAAATCAAAGGGGGGCTGCAGGAGACAGGTGAATGGGTCGGGTCAATGGGAAGGGGTGTGGCCAACTAGAAAGGGGAGGGGCTATGCTCAAAAACCACAACAACTGTAACTTTAGTTAAATACACTGCCCTAGGTGCCAAACCGTCATTATGAGTGTCCAATCAAGACAAAATTAAGTGCAGAAGAAAAAAAATATTTCAATGCATTGGCTGCATGACAGCTTACTTAATAGCTAGATGGAAACAAAAATGTGAGCCATGAAAAAATAAATTACTTTTTAAATACATTACTGGAATGACAGTCAAAATCAAGTATAAGAAAAACAAGATGCACTCAACTCAAACCAGTTCTCCTTGCACTGCAGTTCTAACTATAATTTATATTCAGCTTTATTAAAGTACCAAGTAACATGCTGAAAGTAGCAATTGTTGTGATACCCCTACTTGTAAAAATGTTTCTTATCCATAAAATACCTGCTCTCTGACAACTAACTACTTGTTTCATGGGGAAAACATGATCAAAGTAAAAAATGAAAATCAAACAAGAAACAAGCTCAAGATACATTGCTTAAAGGATTACTGTACAGGTAATAGACCACACATGATAGATTGACATTATGTTTGGTTTACAGGTAAAGCCTGCAAAGATGACTGCAAGTCTCCAACAAATGTAATGAGCTTCTTAAAATAATGTTATCCTGTCATTTATTACAAATACTGTCATATGCATTTCAATACCCAAGGCTTATACATTATGTAGTTATGTAAGTATTCTCTGCATGTCAACAACAGAAAGGCTTTCAATGTTGGCAATTATTTAACAGTATGCTTATTAAAGCTTACTTGCATCTTACAATCTCAGACAAGCTTACCTGATGGTCATTAAAGCATTGCTACTTAAACACAGAACAACAGGCACTTTCTGAGTAATAATAAGCATAAATCAACAGTATAAAAATATGACAGAAACCAGAGCATTCTGCAAAATCAAAGACAGAATAAAAGTAGCACTTGTATCTACCTTGGATAGGGGGATACTCTGCACATTTACACTGCATAACTGCTCCTTGCCTTGCTTGGACACATCCAGAGTCACTACATGGGGGAGTGGGATGCAACAAGTATGTCACAATTTGAAATGTCTCTGGCTGACTGTGATGGCCCTGACACATTTGTCATAACTCTCAACCTCAGAACAAGAAATATGGACAGAGCCATACATAGAAGTGCGACAAAGGCCCAAAAATAAGGACAATTTTTAAATATTGCTCTTATAATCTTAGAAAGATAATAGAATAGTAGGTCTTGCATTAGTATGAATTTTCTGAAAGGTACGAAATCTGAAACTCAAATGTTTGTCATTATTTTCTAACTTCAGTCTTTATTGATTTGCCACTAATTTGCCAAAAAAAACAGAATTTTATGAAAAAATGGACCAAAAATGTGATGCAAAAATATAAAATAGCCACACAATACAGCTGGGAAACTGTCAAAGAAGGGACACTTTTTTAATATTAATACTGCTAACTTGAGCAGCTGACAAAATAAAAGATTCTACATGCATTTCTGAAATAAAAGTAACCTATAACTCTGATTATTACAGTTATTTCTTAATTGTAAGCCCTCCACATTTTCTTCCAAAATTGCCATTTTGGGGTGGGATTATTAGGGGAAGAGCAACATTTTGAGCCAAAATCATGGACAGTTGAGAAGTTTGGATATGCCTAATTCTATAAAGCAATTTATTTGCACGTACCTCTCAACCTGTTAATGCAGGAAATCTGGACAAGGCCAAATATACTGGCGGAACATATAAACAGTACTATAAATTGTTGTATAAACTGAGGCAACTGATAGAATAACAGGTCTTGCTTTAGCATGCATTTTTCTGAAATTATGAAGTCTGAAACTCAGTGTCTGTCATTATTTAGTGACTTAATTCCTAAATTATTTGCCAGAAAACCACACATTTTATGAGGAACAAACCAAAAATAAGAAGCAAAAATCTACTCATTCTGTGAAAATCTGGACAGTTGAGAGGTATAGTTCAGCCGGGGCTGTCTGAGTTTGCCGCCCTTCCCCCTCACAAAATCATGGTTGAATGGAGCCTCCCCCCTGCAGCCATTCCAATGAACCATTACTTGGCTATTTCACCCCATTTACCATAAACACTAATGTGCATACTGCTTTACTTCTACGATGATCTGGACTTCATTTGAAAGTTTTATTTTGCATTTTACTGCACAAACACTAAGACATCTGCTAAATAAAGCAATGCAATCTCACAATGAAAACAGACTTAGCATTAAAACTTCTCTGCCCTTGAAACTCACATTCATTGAAACAGCATTGAAACCCACATTCAAAGAAAATACATTTTGCCAGTGGCAGATAAAGATTAACTTTGGGCTGTTTTCAAATCATGGGCCCCTTGGACACAAAACATACATGTGGTCTTTGATACACCTTCCTGATTGTATTGAACTATATTCCTTGTACAATATAGTACAGTTTTAGAGGGTGTTTGAAATTTGTTTTGAACATTTTTCCAGTAAACAATGAAACAAAATGTATGCACCAATAATGAAAAAATTGCAAATTTAGAACATTTTTCCAGTAAACAATTAAACAAAATGGATGCACCGATAATGACAAAACTGCCCAATTCAGAACATTTCTATCATAAAAGTCTACTCAAACTTCTACAGTCCACCAGTATCAGTAAATATGCACAATCTCTGAAGAAGTAAACGTCATCTAAATAATTCCACATAAAAGAAATCTGTAACTAATGAAGAGGTTGCTGCTAGCAAACAACTTTATATTTCATTGTTTCATCTACAAATAAAGTGCCTGTTGCCCTTGAGGATTACATTGCCTATGTTACATTAAAAAATGATAAGCTAGCAATATGGAATGAATGGCAAACTGATAACAAGTTCATAGTTACTAGGTATCTTCACCAAAAAGGACTGCAGCATCCACCCCTTTACAACACATCACAGTATCAGCAATACATCTACATACTGTAGGAGTAGAACCCAGAGCCTTCTACATCAAAAGCAAGTACACTACCTGTTGTGCTATTAACAATGCAAGATGGCTTAGCATAAGCAGCACTAAACTTCTCTTCCCCTGCAGCTCTCAGCTCCTTGTAAAATCTACTTGACGCTCAGCTGTATCTTTGAACTTTGCAGTACAAGAAATCTGGAAAAAAAACAAAATTTATTAGGGGGGCAAAAGCCAGGGACACATTTTAAACACTGCTTGTATAATCTTGGAAAGTTGCTAGTATAAAATGCTGTGCTACTACCACATATCTCACTGCCAAGTCTGGAACCCAGGACCTTATACAAACTAGTCAGAGCAATATACCACTATGCCAAATCAGCTGTTTTGTGAAAGAAAGGAAGACTGAAACTTAAATGGCTACCATTTAGTGAATTCAGTTCTCACCATAGCTGTCAACCTCTTAGCACTAAACACCTGGACAAAGCCAATAAAGGGGAAATACAGCCCCCAAACATATTCAGTGAATTTAGTTCTCACAATAGCTCTCAACCTTAGCACAAAAAATCTGGACATAGCCAATAATGGGTGAATACTGTTCCAAAAATAGGGAAAATTTTCAAATATTCATCTTAGAAAATTGCTAGAATAAACTGTTTTGTGTTACTATGTACTTTCTGAAGAATATGAAGTCTGAAATTCAAATGCCTGTCATTTTTATTTATTTAACATTTGTTAACCATAAAGTCTGACTTGGAACAAAAGTCAATTTTCAGCAGAGGCCCAGGGAGAAACACTCCAGACACGTCTTTGCATGATGGGCGGATACGAGAGCACCCAGAGGAACCCACACAAACACAGGGAGGACATGCAGACTCCACACAGAAAGCACCCCAGCCAAGGATCAAGACAGAGAACATCTAGCTGTCAAGCAACAATGCTACCACTGCGCTACGGCATCATCAACTATGCAATGAATTAAAAAATCAGAATCCACAGATTTTATGAGGAAAAGAACAGAACAACTATGAGGCAAAACTCTGCACATTTTTCACAAATGGTGGTGGTTAGGGAATTCAGGCTCTTGCTACCTGCACTCAAGATGCAGGATTCAAGCCTCATGTGTCCTCGAACCACCACCATGTATCCTGAGTTATTCAGACACAGCACTTAATGTTATAGGTACCACAACTGTATCATCCGTATCAATCATCCAAATCAAAATGCAATAGTAGCTACCACACAAAGGAATGGCATAATATTTACAAGAGTGAGATATCTTGTGTAAGCCAGATGGTGTGTGTGCATGTACTTATGTCATGAGAGCTAAGGTAAGAACAGCTCAGAAATAGATGTGTACAATAATTCTGATTTCCAGTCACAATTACTATTACAATTACAGTACCCAGAATTACATGTATCAGTGGTGACTGTAGTAGTAGTATCAGTTTTTAGTTTACACTACTATTTTCTGAAGTTCACCTCTCTGCTGTCGGTGCCTATAACCTGCTGCAAAGCGGTCACCTGCCAGACAGCAAGCAACACACGGGTCAGCAACAGAGCAGTACTAAAGAGCAAAATTGTCACCTTCAAACTGTCTAGAATCAAACCACTAAAGCCATTTGCCTGACTACATCACATGATTTTACAGTCTTACAAGCTCCCTCACCATTCCGTTTCCCATGCCCGTTTCAAGTAATTCAAAACAAGGCTAGTGCATTTGTAAACAATTCCGATACAGCTTTTGAGTTCATAAATGCAAACATGGAAAGAGCTAAAAATGGTGGCAGTACCACACTTTAATCTGCAAACTGCTTTCGTGCTGTCTAGTTGGAACAGTAATCTGACAGGCAAATTACTACCTCCCATACAGAAGATTGCACATCCGTGTTTACTGGAGCTACCTGCGGTTGCCTCATGCCCCTTAAAGCTACAACAGCACTGCATTTACTAGAAGTTGGGAACACCTTGGTCTGCAGGTGCAGAGCCTGCATAAATATCATAGTAAAATAAAAATAGTCGGTTTTTAAACCTTCAGTTACCTTTCTAAAGTACTGCAGCAAAATATGATACCAGTTTATTTTACCCCAGTTAGGCTACTACATACTCCCCCATCTTAAAGATGCACACACAGCCCAGCAACAGCCTCCCAGGTAAGGCACTCTTGTAAACCATATGCGGGGCGGCTCTGTGCTGATCAACGAAAGTAAACAAACTACAACGCAAAAAGGGAAAGTCACTCCAGCCATGGCCAGACGAAGGGCACACAAGTAGACAGTTTAAATCCCGAGACTAGTTCAGTTTGAGAATGTGAAAAATAAAATGGATGTTCAAACTCTTTGAGGTTAATGTAGTTTATTGATGCACTGATAACCAGTAACCACTAGATCGGCTGCAGCACAACCTAATGTCCGTATCATAATAAAGATAGTCAACAGTGATCTGAGGAGAAGCCCAGCTCAATGTAAAATCATCCAGCACTGGAATGGACACATACATACACACACACACACACACACACACACACACACACACACACACACACACACACACACACACACACACCTCCCTTCCGGAAAGCAGTAATCCGCCTCACAGCAGCAATATCCAACACCATTCTCTCAGCAAACCCACACACACTTCCCTTACCTGTAAATAGGTCCGGAAAGCAGTAATCCGTCTCGCAGCAGCAATATCCAACTCCATTCTCTCAGCAAACCCGTGCTTGACGTAACGCTTCCCTGCAGGAGAACTTACCTCACTCCTGATTAGTCCTGTGCTCAAATCCCTGCTTACCTCTCTCCCGATTGGTCCTGTCTGCGGCTCAAGCAGTCCAGAGCTCCTCTCTTCTGTGCGGTCGTCTACTGCACTGCATCTTGGGCATCTGCGGGGCAGAAATACCTCCTCTGCATCTGGACTGCTACTCAGGGAGTCAGAGGTCGCAGAGATTCCTGGGCATCTGCAGGGCAGGGCAGTGCAGTGTGTCCACGCATGCGCGGCAGTTCCTTTACTCCGTAAAAAAAGAAATTTTTTTTTTTAAAGTTTATGTTTAATGTTTTTATTTCTTTTATTTCTAGGTGGGAGGGCTGCAGTCCTGCAGACCGACAGCACGAGCCGCCCCTGAATACATATATATATATATATATATATATATATATATATATATATATATATATACATACATGCATGTCAAGTAGTCAGATTATCAAATGTTCAACCAATTGAAAGTCACAAGACTGTACAAAAACAAAAAGAAAACAGTAAATAATTTTTCTTGCAGGGGACATCCTCCCCCACCCTGCACCTGACATACTCCAACTCCAAGACTGTATTACAATGGGGAAAGGGCAAATTCCTAGTCCCAGCTATACCACAACTTGGCAACTGACAGTTAAAAAAATTTGAAATGAACCCCTGTGTGTGTGTGTGTGTGTGTGTGTGTGTGTGTGTGTGTGTGTGTGTGTGTGTGTGTGTGTGTGTGTGTGTATTTTATATATATATAGACTTAGGAATGTCTAAATAATTAAATGTCAGTCTTTTAACACTGACACAAAATAATAGGAAAAAAAATGTTGATATCACCTGTGCATGTTTTGGGACGTAACTTCAGAGCATGGAACTACAAACAATGTTTTTTTGCACTATTCCTTCTAATTGTATATTTCAATTCCAGGTTGCACAATACCAGTGAAAGGACAAATTCCCCAGCTTCAGTATTACAACGATCTCACTCAACTGACAATCAGTTATAGTGCCAACCAAATTTTGTAGACAAAATAGTTATCGACTATACTGATAGTTAATGTAAACAATACTTCTGAGATGTGGTTGTAGCTGTAAAAGCAAATGCTCACAAGGATGAATTGTCTTACTGGCTTGCTTTTTAGTCTTTTGGTTGCTTTGTGTGCAAGATCGTGGTTCAGAGGGGTCTGGGAATTTGCCCTCACCTTGCTATTGTGCCATCTCAGAGTTGGTATATATAATTTGCAGGGGTTGCAGGGGGGGTTGCCCCAACCACAAAAAAACATTGTTTTGTTTTTTTTGTGTTTCAGTATTTTTAGATTAAGTCTAAAAACATCTCATATATGTGTATGTATATATATATATATATATATATATATATATATATATATATATATATATATACTATTTTTCATCTCTTCACTATACTATTAGATGCTACATTACAAAACCAATAATTCACTATACTCATCCCATCACCCCATCTGTTTATGAGTACTTTGCCAGCTGTAATATAAATAATACATATTGCAATTTAATCAGTGCTTTTAATACATGCAATTATAAATCAGTTTATTGACTGTTGGCCTAGTGCCTGAAAGACGAATCATCTGCCCAAGTATCAGTCCTCCTTTGAGGTTAACAAATTAATAAGCATATAGAATGAGATTGCCATAAACAAAACTAAAGGTTTTGGCATTCACAGGCACTGCTCCTGAAACACAGATGTATAGATATTAATAATGTTTCAGAAGTACTTTTCCCACCTGATCAAACCATCATTTCCCAACGGGAGTTCAATGCCATGGACCTACTCTGATCTTCATTTTTGTCCTGCTATGATGTTGGCAGAGCTGCTCTATTCATATTAAGCGTTTTTATTCAACAGCTGTGGCTACGGCCACCACCTCAACTTATAGCTCAGGAATTACAACACTGATCTAGTAAACATGGAGTCATGAGTTTAAATCTCAGTAAAACCTCCATGTGTGCTTCACCTCAACTGGGGAACAAGTCATGCTGAAAATAAAATAATCAAGTAAAATAGAAGAAAGAACAATTAGATTGATTGTACATTTAACTATTTCATTTCTTTTTTACCTTATAATGGTGTTTATTTTATTGATTGTTGTGCCTGACTATAGCCTGACATGCCAGAGAGAATTACATATATATATATATACGTACCTTTTAAAGTTGATGCCTCCAGCAGCATTGCAGAGAAAAAAACATATTTTGTTGTTTCATTCATTCATTCATTCATTCATTCATTCATTCATTCATTCATTCAGCTTATCTTCTGCTAGAATTATATTATTCACCTCTCTTAAACGTCTGTTTGCTCTGCTAACCTTTTTTAGTATTTCACATCCCAGTGTGTATACAAGAGTATATACAGACATATATATCTGTATCTATATGTGTGTGTGTGTGTGTGTGTGTGTGTGTGTGTGTGTGTGTGTGTGTGTGTGTGTGTGTGTGTGTATGTGTGTGTATGATTCTTTTTCTTTTAATCACTGATAAACTTTGATAGACAGAAAACATCAATAAAGTTATAAATAGAGTTAAGTTATAAAATTCATTAGCGATTACTTTCATCTATAGTATAGAACATCTAAAAAAGTGATTGCAAATGTCAACAAATATTTTACATTTGCAATCGCTAAAAGTGCTTAAAACTTTCTTTTATGTGAGGGAGATCACTCACCTTCCCCACACACACCCTAGAAATTAAATAAAATAATTCCACAGTCACACAACTGCAGAGAAAGGAAGAAAACTACCTGCTGAAGTTTGGCTGCAATATAATTGAACCACCACTTTCGCCACTGATGTAGTTTACCAAAAAAAGTCGCACATGATCACTGCATTCAATGACCAAACTTATAGCAGCGACACATATATGTATATATGATAAAGTTATTCTCCAATAGAGAGTTTTGATTCAGTCTGATCTTGAGAGCAAAGAGGCCAATATGAATGAGTACTCACTATTGATAGTTCCACACTTACCAGAGCTGTAAAGAAAATCTGTAAATCATGCCAGTATGCCTATATTTAAATATTTAAATCAACAAACCAGAAGAAGCTGTGCTTTTCTTGAACTTCTGAACTCTGAAGTAGAATGTCTGACATGCTTTTGCTTATTTCAGTGTAAAATGAAAAGAAATGAGTGCAGCAGTGTGTGGAAAGGTCCATATGCATGTAAAGTCCTGAATGCTGTCAGATATTTTCATCAAGAGGCTTTGGGTGCGAGCCTGTGTGGATCTTTGAGATTTCCCACAGGATCCTGCACTGGGATGAGGTCAATGCCAGTGACCAACAGTTTACCCAAACTGTTTTTAAGGTTTTTAATTCACTTTGAGGGTACCATTAATGAACAATGGTAGGCTGATAGTTGTAGGGAGACAACACAATGATGTTTTCGAGGGGCAGTATTCACCCCAGTCCTGATGGCCTCAAATATCCCCCTACCCCAATGGAAAGTCTGTGTGTGTGTGTGTGTGTGTGTGTGTGTGTGTGTGTGTGTGTGTGTGTGTGTGTGTGTGTGTGTGTGTGTGTATATCTATCTATCTATACATATATATATTAATATACATATATATATATATATATATATATATATATATATATATATATATATATATATATATACAGGATCATAAGATCATAGAAAGTTACTAGGCTATTGGCCCTGAGGTCCTTATAAGCCTAGCCAAGAGTTTAGCCCATGCATAGACAAATCAGCACCCGATGCCCCTGTCCAGCAGGGAGACAGTTGGAATCCCAGGGATGTATTTTCTCTTTCCAATCCAGTTATCCAGTTTGCGCTTAAAAAGGGGTAAAGAAGTAATCTGCTTGATGTGGAGAGGGAGTCTATTCCAGAGATGGGAGAGTCTCTGGGACACAAATCTTTCCCGCCATCAAGTCCTATTGATGTCACAGACTAGGTTGAGGCCGCATGTGAAGGTTACTCGAGTGGAGCTTGACTTGCGGATATGCAGCAGTCCCATCAAGGCAGGGTCCGAGATCGCCTTGTATGCCAGAAATATATATATCGCAACCAAAGGGTAAAAATGTGACACAGGCAAACCATTCAGTAAAAACTGCAAGGAAAAACTTAGCCAAGGTAGAGTTTTTACTGAGTAATGCATTAAACCTACTGTAATAAAGGCCTGTGGGATATATATACAAATGACCCTTTGAGGACACACAGTCTTTCAACTACATAACTTTTTACTTGTTAAGTATTTATAGGTACATTCAGGTCAATAAAGCCAAACCCCACTAGCTGGTAACATGCATGTTTCAGCCTTTTTAGTGACCTCAGCAGCACAGAATAAGTAAATCATTTGGCTATACATTTGGCTATGCTTTTTTACTTTTTACATCTTAATGGATACAGTCAGGCCAATAAATCCAGACCCCACTAGATGTGGACATACACATTTTGGCCTTTTTAGTAACCACAGCAGCACAGTGTAAGTGGATTGTTTGGCTGTACTTTAGAAACACAGAGATTAAAGCTTGATGTCCATAGTATGAATGAGCAATAGACATTTGTATAATCGGCACCATACCTCTCATCCTTAAAGCTTTAAAAATCATAGCACTGGCCTTTATAAATCATAGCATAGGGTCAGAAAGAAGAACACTTTTTTATTTTTTCACAATAGAAGATCTTTATATAAGAGACCTTAAATAGTTAGTGATAGTAAGTGTCCGTGTATGCTTAGTTTATGTATTTAATAAAGTATGTACTTATAAACAAGTTTGACTTTATGACGAACATCATAATCTAGAAAGAGCAAGGCTAAATCTAAGGGCTGAAATTATAGTGCTATGCCTAAATTATAGCAGCAGAGAGGCATGGTATATATATATATATATATATATATATATATATATATATATATATATATATATATAGGTTTATAGGTTCATAGGTTGATACTAGGCTATCTGCCCTAGGGCATTTACAAGCCTAGCCAGAGTGTGCTTGGCTTTCACCACCCTTCTTAGATTAGTTGACTGTGCCTCTGTATAGCAGGTCACAGAAGATAGCCAATTTAAGGTTAGTTTACCGTGCCTCTGTCTAGCAGTGACACAGAAGAGATCCCAGGGGTAAATTTACGATCTCCCATCCAAACGTCAAGATTTTTCTTGAAGAGGGTCATTGAGGGGCTCTGTCTGACATGGATTGGGATTTTGTTCCAGAGTGAGGGGAGCCTCTGGGATATGAATCTGTCCCTCCAGCATGTTCTATTTATTTCTGTGCTGAGGTTTAAGTCACTGGAGCGTGTAGTTCTGGTGGATTTGGATTTCTTGAGGTGGAGCATGTCCATTAATTCTGGGTTGGACATGGCTTTATACGTCAGGCACAGATCACCTCTGAGTAGGCGGTAAGCAACTGAGTAGAGCTGGAGTTTCTTTAGCCTAACAGAGTAGGGCATCTGTTTGAGTCCCTTGAGCCTCTTGGTGAGGTACTTTTGGGGCCTTTCTAGTTGTAGCAGGTGTCGGGTAAGGTACATCCCAAATGGGGCATTGTATTCAATTATGGGCCTGATAAGTGATGAGTAGAGGGGCACAATGACCTTTCTTGATCTAGATGTGAACCCCTTCGTGATAAGGTGGGCTATATAGAATGTCTTTCTAACCACTTTGACAATGTGATTGTCAAAGGAGAGATTGCAATCTACTTGGGTCCCCAAATCCCTAATTACTTCTTCCGTACTTAATGGATTACCACCTATGTGGTAATTTGTGGGCACTTTGTTTTTCCCAAAGAGGATGACTATGCACTTTTTGGCATTTAGCGTTAGGCCATGGTACTGGCACCAGTTATCCGTCTCTGTGAGACCTTTTTGGAGGATGCTTGTGTCAGCAAGCGAGTCGATTATGGCCCCCAGTTTGCAGTCATCTGCAAACTTTGTCAGCCATAGTCCTCCTGTGTTAGCCTGTACCTCAGAGAAATATATACCGAACAAGAGAGGTCCCAGGACTGAGCCTTGTGGGACGTCACTTGTAACTGGTTTAGAGTCTGACATGGCACCTGCAATTTTGACCATGTGGGTTCTATCCCTAAGCCAGTTTGCAACCCATCTTGTGACATAGGGGTTGACATTTAAGCTGGTGAGCTTATTTATGATGCCCGAGTGGGGTATTGTGTCGAAGGTTTTTGCAAGGTCAAGGTAGGCTGTGTGGACTACCTTCCCTTCGTCTATGGCCTTGGTGACTATTTCAAAGAAATTGACCAGGTTCAAGAGGCAAGATCTGCCCTTAACAAAGCCAAATTGGGCAGGATCCAGTGTTTGGAGGTTCCCAATGTCTTTGTTTATGAGTTCCATGATGATATGCTCCATAGCTTTGCATTCCAGGCTAGTTAGGCTTATAGCGCAATAGTTTCTGGGGTCTGTTGTGGCACCACCTTTACGGAGTGGGACCACTGTTTCTGTACGCCATTCTTTGGGTACATATCCTGTTGTAAGGCTGAGACTGAACAGTGATTTTAAGTGAGGGTTCAGTTCTTCTTGGAGCTCATGTAAAACGCAGCCTGGGACACAGTCCGGTCCCATTGATGCTGTGTTTTTTGCTTTGGAGAGGGCAGCTCTCACCTGTGCATCTGTGATGTCAGGGAGGCTACACTGTGTTGGGATAGTCATTTGCTCATTTGGGGGGGGGGGGAGTTTGCACTGAACCTGTCTGCCAGGATGTTGGCAATGTCTGTGGGTTCAGTGTATTTTTTGTCATTTTGCACTAACTCAGAGCATATCTGGGAGTTTCCACCCAGGTTTCTGACATAACTAAAGAAAGCCTTGTGATTATCTTTAGCATCTTGTGCAATTTTTCTTTCGAAGCTAGCCTTAGATGAATTTATGAGGGATCGTAGTTTCTTGCTAGTACTGATCAGAGTTGCCTTCCCTTTCAGGGATTTTGCTCTATCATGTAGTAGTTTCCTCCTTCTGTTGTACAGCTTATTTATGGCTGGGGTCCACCAGACAGGTCTCCTGCCTTTGGAGGAGTGTGTCTTGGTTTTATTTGGGATAGCATGATCCATGCATTCCTGTAGATATCCATAGAATGCGTTTGTAAAGGATTCTGCAGTTTGGGCTGTATTTTCCACTGGCCCTGGGGCTTTGAAGGATTCCACCTTGGTTTTGAGAAGTAGGAAGTTTGCTTTTGAGAAGTTTTTGACCGTGGTTTCCTTTGCTGGGGGTGGGGACGGAATATGGATGTCCATAGTGATTAATTTATGGTCAGATCTTACCAATGAGGGGTATACCTCTGGTATGGAGCATAGACTCCCCATGTTGGTGATGATCAGGTCCAATATGTTTTCCCCTCTTATGGGAGTGGTGACCAGTTGTTCCATAGCATTTGAGTTTATAAATTCTAGGAACCGTTGGGCTAAGGTGTTGGGGCTTGAGTAGTGTTCCCAGTCTATGTTTGGGTAGTTAAAGTCATCCAATATAATGGTGTTTGGAGAGACCTTCATATTCTCCAGTGTCTTCAGGAAAGCCGAGTGGGGTTCCTGAGTTTGGGAGGGTGGTCTGCAGCAGGCTACAAACTGGAAGGCAGTTTTGCCCACTGTTAGTTGCACATGGATGGTCTCAGATGCTTCGTGCAGTGCCACTAGCCTGGAGGTATGGGTATCTTTGATGAATATGGATACTCCCCCTCCTCTTGTGGTTTGGTCTGAGTTTTGGGGCCGAAAAGCATGGTATGAGGTATAGCCTGGTAGTGCTGGGGTGCTCTCGAGAGCCTTGAACCAGGTTTCTGTTACTGCACAGATATCGATATTCTCCATACTGAGGAGAGCCTCGAGTGCGTGCATCTTGAGGTTTAGACTTCTGGCGTTGAGCAGCATTATGCTTAGTTTCTTTTTCCTTGTGTTGTCTAAGGAGGTGGGTTTGTCTTTTGAGCCTTGCCTAAAAAAGGCACTATGGGGGTGGCAAGAGCCTTGGCCAGTATTTGAAAACCCAGGGGTGACAGGTGCAAGCTGTCCCTAGCGAAGCAACGTGACTTGTCAAACATGTCATCCCAGGCTGTCAGACACTGGATCCCCTTTGAGTGACACTAATACTTTAGCCAATTGTTGAAATTGATCATTTTGTCTTTATACTGTGGTATCATTCTTAGTGAGGGTAAGATGCTACTCAAAGTCAGGGTCATACCGGCCTGGGCCACATGATCAGAGAGCTCCTCTGTGTCTCTTTTCATGTAATCCAGGGAGGTACATCTCAGGTCATTAACATCAGCATGGACAATGACGGAATCATATTTGTACTTGCTTTGGAGTGACCTGAGTGCTTGTGTTATGTGGCAGATCCTGGCACCTGACAGGTAGCTTACAGTGACCTTCTCTTTGTTCAGCCTGGTGAGAGGGATGTCAGTGTGTCTGACAACAGAGTCACCTATTACAAGTGTATTAGGTGTGTTGTTTAGCCTTAAGGGCTGTGACTGTGTGGCACACTGACTTTGTGAACTATGTGATACGTGGGTATTGTTGTGGGGTAGCAGTTGCTTGGATGTCTGCTTTGGAGGTCACTGTTGCTTGGGCAGATTTTTATTTAGAGCCTCCGAGTATGTTTTTGTGTGTTTATGTGTTTGGTTTGCTGTTGCGATAGGTCTATGTGAGACTGGATTTGTGGTGTGTGTAATTACCTTCTCCTCCAGACTGACCATGCCAGTACTATGTTGAGAGAGCTCAGCCTCCAGTTTGGCTATATAGTTGCATCTCTCACATATATTTGAGCTTGTTGGGAAGAGGAGAGGGTGGTCTGTGTACATAAGGCAGTTGTAACATTGCCTCAAGATTCCCATATTCACCAGCTGGACTGGAGAGTAAACCTGAAACTGACTTTTGGACATGCCAGAATAGTATAAGGAATTACTTTTTGACTTGATCAAAAAGGACCAATAGGGAGCCAAGTACTTAAAGGGAGTATAAGAGGGTGTAGTGCTTTAGTTTATTAGTGCTTACTTATACGACACTTATCCTAGCTACTGCTGGGTTGTAGAGGGAAAATAGAGTGCTTGCTTTGAGATTTGGAACAGTTCTAAGGGAAAGATTAAGTGGCGCTGCCCTATGCTGCACTATGTGCAAAAACGCGCAAAAGAGGGTTTAAAGAGAGGGGGATCAAGAAGTTTGGAAATGACCCAAAATGGCCAATAAAACTACAGTTTCTAGGCAGTAACCACTCCCACAGGGGCAGGCAGGCTGTTCAGTGTTTACCACTGCCACTGATGAACACAGAGACTTCCCTTTAGCCCAAGCAAGCAATGGCCTCCAAGAAACTTACAAACAGTTCAGAACAGAAAATCTGTAACTGAACTTTTTTTAAATTTCAGAAAGTGGGAAAAAAGCAAGAATTTTTTTTTTTTTTTTAAAGATAGCAGAGATACACAAGTAGCAACAAGTTAGAACAGTGCAATAAATGACCCCACACTTGAGTGCTAGGCCAGAGACAGGTAAAATGCAAATTTTTAAGAAAAAAACGATTTTAAAATAAGTGCAACACAGGGAATGCAGTAAACAGGCTCTAGATGTGTTCTAAATACAGTTCCTAATACAGATATCAAGTTTAGCAAGCTGGAAAACACCAAAAAGTAGGCGGCAATGCAGAAATCTTAACCAATAATCTGGAGAAAAATACATGAAATCTTAAAAGTGGCTCCTTTCTTCTCTCAGCGTTTTCTCCTCTTGGTGGGTGCTTCACCAACAGCCAACAAGTCTGAAAAGACGCCAAAACCATGAGGCAATCAGGTTTTAAGAGAGGGGGATCAAGGAGTTTGAAATTGACCCAAAATGGCCAATAAAACTACAGTTTCTAGGCAGTAACCACTCCCACAGGGGCAGACAGGCTGTTCAGTGTTTACCACTGCCACTGATGAACACAGAGACTTCCCTTTAGCCCAGGCAAGCAATGACCTCCAAGAAACTTAGAAACAGTTCAGAACAGCAAATCTGTAACTGAACTTTTTTTTAAATTTCAGAAAGTGGGAAAAAAGTAAGATTTTTTTGTTTTGTTTAAAGATAGCAGAGATACACAAGTAGAAACAAGTTAGAACAGTGCAATAAATGACCCCACACTTGAGTGCTTGGCCGGAGACAGGTAAAATGCAAGTTTTAAGAAAAAAACGATTTTAAAAAAACTACAACACAGGAAATGCAGTAAACAGGCTCTAGATGTGTTCTAAATACAGTTCCTAATACAGATATCAAGTTTAGCAAGCTGGAAAATGCCAAAAAGTAGGCGGCAATGCAGAAATTTAACAAATAATCTGTAAACCAAAAATGAATTATTTACTGTCGAACTTTGGCTTTCCGTCCTATACCTCCAAAAAAACCCCACCTGGCCAGCTGGTCTCTTATTCTCATTTGCAGGTCATCATGCATATGAAGGCACTTATTATTTTTTATTTGATTTGTATATGTTTTCCAGGGTAGAGCCCTGATCTCCATGGGCCTTTTTCAGGCTTAGCCCAGGAGCAGTGTCTGGTTAAGCATCTTGCTCAGAGTCACACAGTTAGGTAATGGAGAATGAAGGAATCTAACCTTGCATCTGTGGCCACAAGAAACAGTTTGTTAACAACTCCTTAATACTCTAAGCCAACTGCCACTTATTACCTGAGTGGAGAATTTGAATCACAGAAGTGATGTGATCCCTCAGCTCCTACCAGATGTCCACCTTCTTTCATGTACCACCTGCTGCAGCCTCATCTAACTTCTGCAGGTACAGCTCCCGCAGCAGGTGGAGCAGTATCTTGGTCTTTTTCTCAGACTAGTTGGGACACAACCCTGGGCTTTAACAGATTCCATGACCTTAAATTCCAAGTTCAGAATGAGATGCAGATGTACAAAGCTAAGACTGCTAGGGTGTGAACCACTCCCACCAGGGTATGATATAACTCAACCTAGCCCTTAACACCCTGCACAGCCACAGGCTGGGAGCGGAAATTCATAGGAATACATAGACTACATAGACTAAGTGCATGTACACTAGCATTGACATAAACAGAAGCTCACAAGACAGGTATTAAGGAACATGAGTGAAGAGCAGCTCATTCACAGTGGTGCAAAGGCAGTTCTTACACCAGGGGCAGCTTGTGCTATTGGACTGCAGGACAGCAACCCCCCCCCCCCCAAGCTGTAAAAAAGTAAAATAAAACAAAAAAATACAAGTCCTGGAGCATCACGCATGTGCGGCATTTGGACTGCTGGTGAACCAGTCTGGAGCATGCACACAGAATCCAAACTGTCTCCACCAGCATTCCGGAGTATAAAGACAACATTCAACTCCAAAAGTTCCCAGCAGTCTATGCAGTTACAACTGTATAGACTGGAAGGGGGTCGGACGGCAATGTCTGCAAGCAGGACTAGGTGCTCTCACAGGAAGGAAGGGATTTACTTGGAGCAGAGAGGACTTTGCTTTACAGCAGCTCTGTGTGTGAAATGACATGGTGGTGGATAGAGAACAAGGCTTGCACCCAGCACCTTGGGGCCAAGTGGCAAGAGCCTGAATTCTCTACCCACCACCATTTATAAAAATGTGCAGATTTTTGCCTCATATTTGTTCTGTTCCTCATAAAATCTGTGGTTTCTGTATTTTTGCTTCTTAACACAGTCAATAGTGCAGTGGTAGCATTGCTGCCTGACAGCTATAGGTTGTCTGGTTTGATTCTTGGCTGGGGTGGAGTCTGCATATCCTACCTGTGTTTGTGTGGGTTTGCTCTGCTGTCCTCCCATCTTACAAAGACATGTGTCTGGAGTGTTTCAGCTGAAAAATGGTTTGTGTTCCAAGTCAGACTTTCCTGGTTAACAAATGTTAAATAAATAAAAATGACAAGCATTTGAATTTCAGACTGCATATTCTTCAGAAAGTACATGGTAACACAAAACCTATTATTATAGCAATTTTCTAAGTTTATAAGATGGATATTTGAAATTTGTCCCTATTTTTGGGACTGTATTCCCACATTATTGGCTTCATCCAGGTTTTTTGTGCCAAGGTTGAGAGCTATGGTGAGAACTAAATTCACTGAATATGTTTAGGGGCTGTATTCTCCCATTATTGGCTTTGTTCAGGTGTTTTGTGCTAAGATGTTGACAACTATGGTGAGAACTGAATTCACTAAATGGTAGCCATTTAAGTTTCAGTCTTCCTGGCTTTCATAAAACAGATGATTTGGCATAGTGGTATGTTGCTCGGACTATTTTGCACAGGGTCCTGGGTTCAATACTTGGCAGTGAAATGTATGGTGGTAACACAGCATTTTATTCTAGTAACTTTCCAACATTCCAAGTGATATGGAAACGAAAAACAGCAAGGAGCTCGTACACGGAGAGTAAAATAAATAGTTTAATCCACAGTTAGTTGAGCGCTTTCGACTGGACACCCCAGTCTTCTTCAGAACTAATAAAAACATACTCCTATACAGGTTTATATAGTCAGTATTACATCAATTAACAAAAAAACCGCCAAAACTTTAAAAGGTATATGTCACAATTTCATATTTACATAGTGTGGAGATATACCATCCTGTCTTCTTCTACTAAGGAACCCTTTTATAACTTCTTATATATAAAAAAGTTAAAATAAATACAGATATAACAAAATAAATCCGGTATAATAAATATCTGAAAAGGTAATACATAAATAACTTACATATAGTTTTACTTTACTACACATAAAATTAATGCACTACATGTAATGTAGTAAAAGGGACTCAACATGTCAACAAAATATTTGAACAGTGCTGTATTGAGTGACAATCTATTGGGAAAGTACCAGGAAGGGTTTAATACTTATAAAATCATTGAGTCCTGGGGGTCGAGTAGCATCCAAAAGTATCTGCCATTTACTCTCCAATGCAGCTAAGCGCATCTTCCAGTTACCCCCGAATAATGAACTCTTTAATTGATCTAATATAGTAAAACGAAATTTATGCTCACCCCCATGTTCTTGTATATGTCTGTATAAAGCGTTTTTGGTGTCCATTTTCTACATACGATAATAATGTTCGTATATACGCTTTTTTAGGGGTCGTTCAGTTTTGCCTATATAATAGGCAGGACATACTACACATAACGCCAAGTAGATCACTTGGCTAGTGTTACAGTTGCCTGTTTTAGATTTTATATAAGTGGAATTGGTGTCCTTTAACCTAATAAGCCTATCTTCATTGATATGGCAACATTGCTTGCTTTCCAACTTTCCAGCATTATATAAGCAATGTTTAAAATGTGTCCCTGTTTTTTGGTCTTTTGCCCCCCCCCCTAAATTTTGGCTTTTTCCAGATTTCTTGTGCTGCAAAGTTTAGAGATACAGCTGAGTGTCAAGTAGATTTTACAAGAAGCTGAGAGCTGCAGGGGAATAAAAGTTTAGTGCTGCTTATGCTGAGTCTGCTTGCATTGTTAATAGCATAACAGGTAGTATACTCGCATTTGATGTAGAAGGCTGCGGGTTCTACTCCTACAGTAGATAGATGCATTGCTGATACTGTACTGTATTGTAAAGGGGGTGGATGCTGCAATCCTTTTTGGTGAAGATACCTAGTAACTATATGAAACCTGTTATCAGTTTGCCATCCATTCCTATTGCAATATTACTAGCTTATCGTTTTTTTAATGCAACTTAGGCAATTTATTCCTCAAGGGCAACAGGCACTTTATTTGTAGATGAAACAATGAAATATAAACTTGTTTGCTAGCAGCAACCTCTTCATTAGTTACAGATTTTTTTAATGTGGAATTATTTAGATGACTTTTACTTCTTCAGACATTGTGCATATTTACTGATACTGGTGGACTGTAGAAGTTTGAGTAGACTTTTGTGATAGAAATGTTCTGAATTGGCCAGTTTTGTCATTATTGGTGCATGCATTTTGTTTCATTGTTTTCTGGAAAAATGCTCAAAACAACAAATTTAAAAGCCCTCTAACAACTGTACTTTATTGTACAAGGAATATAATTTAATACAGTCAGGAAGGTGTATCAAAGAGCTTGTGTATGTTTCGTGAGCAAAGGGCCTTTGATTTGAAAACAGCCCAAAGTTAATCTTTATCTGCCACTGGCAAAATGTATTTTCTTTGAATGTGGGTTTCAATGCTGTTTCAATGAATGTGAGTTTCAAGGGCAAGAAGTTTTAATGCTAATGAGTGTGTTTTCATTGTGAGATTGCATCGCTTTGTTTAGCAGATGTTTTAGTGTTTGTGCTGTAAAATGCAAAATAAAACATTCAAATGAAGTCCAAATCATCATAGAAGTAAAGCAGTATGAACATTAGTGTTTATGGTAAATGGGGTGAAATAGCCAAGTAATGGTTCATTGGAATGGCTGCAGGGGGGAGGCTCCATTCGACCATGATTTTGTGAGGGGGAAGGGCGGCAAACTCAAAGACAGCCCCAGCTGAACTATACCTATAACTGTCCAGATTTTCACAGAATGAATAGATTTTTGCTTCTTATTTTTGGTTTGTTCCTCATAAAATGTGTGGTTTTCTGGCAGATAATTTAGAAATTAAGTCACTAAATAATGACAGACACTGAGTTTCAGACTTCATAACCTTCAGAAAAATGTATGCTAAAGCAAGACCTGTTATTCTATCAACTGTCTCAGTTAATGCAACAATTTTTAGTACTGTTTATATGTTCCCCCAGTATATTTGGACTTGTCCAGATTTCCTGCATTAACAGGTTGAGAGGTACATGCAAATAAATTGCTTTATAGAATTAGACATATCCAAACCTCTCAACTGTCCCCAATTTTGGCTGAAAATGTTACTCTTCCCCTAATAATCCCACAGCAAAATGGCAATTTTGGAAGAAAATGTGGAGGGTTTACAATTAAGAAATAACTGTAATAATCAGAGTTATAGATTACTTTTATTTCAGAAATGCATGTAGATTCTTTTATTTTGTCAGCTGCTCAAGTTAGCAGTACTAATATTTAAAAAAATGTCCCTTCTTTGACAGCTGTATTGTGTGGCTATTTTAAATTTTTGCATCACATTTTTGGACTATTTTTCATAAAATTGTGTTTTTTTTGGCAAATCATTAAAGACTGAAGTTAGAAAATAATGACAGACATTTGAGTTTTAGATTTCATACCCTTCAGAAAATTCATACTAATACAAGACCTACTATTCTATTATCTTTCTAAGTTTATAAGAGCAATATTTAAAAAGTGTCCTTATTTTTTGGGTCTTTGCCCCACTTCTGTGTATGGCTTTGTCCAGATTTCTTGCTCTAAGGTTGAGAGGTATGACAAATGTGTCAGGGCCATCACAGTCAGCCAGAGACGTTTCAAATTGTGACATACGTGTTGCACCCCACTCTCTCATGTAGTGACTCTGGATGTATCCAAGCAAGGCAAGGAGCAGTTATGCAGTGTAAATGTGCAGAGTATCCCCCCCATCCAAGGTAGACACAAGTACAACTTTTATTCTGCCTTGATTTTGCAGAATGTTCTGGTTTCTGTCATATTTTTATACTGTTGATTTATGCTTATTAAGCCGAAAGACACAACAACAACAACATTACTCAGAAAGTGCCTGTTGCTCTGTGTTTAAGTAGCAATGCTTTAATGATCATCAGGTAAGCTTGTCTGAGATTGTAAGATACAAGTAATCTTTAATAAGCATACTGTAAAGAATTGCCAACATTGAAAGCCTTACTGTTGTTGCCATGCAGAGAATACTTACATAACTACATAATGTATAAGCCTTGGGTATTGAAATGCATATGACAGTATTTGTAATAAAGGACAGGATTACATTATTTTAAGAAGCTCATTACATTTGTTGGAGACTTGTAGTCATCTTTGCAGGCTTTACCTGTAAACCAAACAGAATGCCAATCTATCATGTGTGGTCCATTACCTGTACAATAATCCTTTAAGCAATGTATCTTGAGCTTGTTTCTTGTTTGCATTTCATCTTTTACTTTGGTCATGTTTTCCTCATGAAACAAGTAGATAGTTGTTGTCAGGCAGCAGGTCTTTTTTGGATAAGAAACATTTTTACAAGTGGGGGTATCAGAGATTGCTACTTTCAGCATGTTACTTAGTACTTTAATAAAGCTGAATATAAATTAGAATTAGAATTGCAGTGCAAGGAGAAGTGGTTTGAGTTGAGTGCTGCTTGTTTTTCTTATACTTAATTTTGACTTGCATTCCAGTAATGTATTTAAAAAGTAATTTATTTTTTCATGCCTCACAACCTTTTTGTTTGCATCAGGATATTAAGTAAGCTGTCATGCAGCCAATGCATTAAAATATTATTTTTTCTTCTACACTTCATTTTGTCTTGATTGGACTCTCATAATGATGGTTTGGCACCCAGGGCAGCGTATTTAATTAAAGTTCCAGTTTTTGTGGTTTTGAGCATAGCTCTTCCCCTTTCTAGTTGGCCACACCCCTTCCCATTGGCCCCACCCATTCAGCTGTCTCCTGCAGCCCCCTTTGATTTGAAGTTACCAGCTGCCACTGTCTTACACATGGACACTTCAACGAGATTTGTAGAGCTAAGCAATGCTAAGCTTCATTTTCATAAGAAGTGATCAAACTTATACTAATCGTTTATAGTCTGCCATGTTAAAAGTTACTGGGCTCCGCATTTACAAAAATGTCAGGTGAAAACACAAATTAACTCAAATGTTTTATAAATTACAGAGATAGCAGGTGATTACTTAAGAAAGGCAGTTATCAGAACATGTTGCAGTGATAGCTTCAGGACTAGTCTCTCACTACTAAGGTTGAAAAAGATTGCAATACTTGTATGTTTCTAGCTGCAAACATTTATAATGTGTAAGGTGCCATATTCAGTGATGTTGGCATTACTTACTGCAAACATTGTTCTCTGGCAATGGGAACTCACAGGACCACACTACAGGTGACCTTCAGTGTAACTGAGGAATGACATACACTACAACTTAATAATCATTTTACCATATTTCTTAGATTTTAGTTTATTATGATGGTGTATCTATTTAAAGCTTTTCCAACCATTTTGGCAAGGGGATCAGATATTAACTTTGGCAAGGCTTGGAGGGTATATTAATATTACTCAAAGCATATCTACTATTAGTACCTATTTCAAAGTCAAAGTTTTACCTCACAGTCAAGGAACAAGAAATAATACAAATATCTGAATCAATTCCGTGAGCCTTCTGCAAGGACCCACATTAGCAGTCACACAAAACTCTTGTGCTTACAGAATGGTTTCAGTAAGAAATCTTTACACAGTATTCATGTTATTAAATTCTTGTACCACTTCCAGTTTTGCTCTTCTCTTTTCATTTCCAGAGCTACATCTTACATTACCTTGGTAGTTCCCCTTCACCCATTTTTCACTTCCAGAGCTACCTCTTACATTACCTTGGTAGTTACCCTTCAACCATTTTTCACTTCCAGAGCTACCTCTTACATTACCTTGGTAGTTCCCCTTCACCCATTCAGCCAAAGGCATTAGTTCTATTAAGTCGTCTTTCAACGAACCTTCCTTGCTGGCCTCTACCCCCGAAGGGCAAAGCTCTAGTCTTGTTTACCTTCCTTTTGTAGAGTTTCTCATGATCTGCAACTGCTTTAGTCTACAGTCCACTTCTCTCTCCTCATGGACTCCACGTACGTCTTGCTACACTTCCAGCAGTTACGATTCACTTTTCTTTTCCCTTTTTTTTTTTTGACATTTTACTAGAATGACATACCATCTGTGCAGTAATTATATGTACGTCCTTTTCCCATATCCAGCCTGGTTCCACATAGCAATCTCTACTCAAGCTGTTTTGCAGCTTTTATAACCCTTCCTCTTACCCGACTCTGCGTTACATCTGTATGTCACCAATACCTTCCTACTTCTTGTGCTGTAAAAAGCTCAGTAAACTTTATAGTATTTTCTGCCAGATATAGGAGCATTTGTGTATAACATGACTGTGTAAATATTCATAGGATCATGGTGTATAAATTCTTGTTGAGTTCCTACTACATTCAGTCAAGAGCACTGCAAAAGTAGCTAAGAATTCAAAGATCTTCGTCTTATTGTGGTATTTTGGAAGTCCTGGGATTCTTCAGTAGGACTTACTGTTGGTGTACAATATTATGTCTGATCAACTGTTTCATAAGGCCTTTGTCTAGAGTTGAGGAATGAATATATCTGTGTATGACAAAATGCTTCTGCAGTATTTTTAGTTTTTGAATGCATGTAGTATTTTACAGTTTGCTAATTAGCTGAATCCTTTCTTGCAGTTTGAGATTTGTCTGATAATAATTCTGTGATGTGTAAGAAATGCTATGGTATTTAGCTATGGTATTTCACAGGCCTAAAGCAGATGCCCTATGTTGACTGTCTAAAAAAACTCCAGCTATACTCTGTGGCATATTAAAAAGAAACAGCTCGTAGTCAAGTAAATCCCAATTTATTGCAAAACACTCTGGCTTGTACTAAGCCTTCAAGGGGTAAATTCACAATGCGTTGCGAATTTACTGCTTGAAGGCTTAGTACAAGCCGAGGCGCCAGAGTGTTTTGCAATAAATCGGGATTTACTTGACTACGAGTTGTTTCTTTTTAATATCCATTCAGCGTTTGTTGTATATTGGATATTCTGTGGCATATTGTCTACTCAGAGGAGATCTCTGCTTAACATACAGGGCCATGTCAAACCCTGAGCTGTTGGATATGCTCCACTTAAGGAAATCCCAATCCCTCAGAGCCACACGCTCCAGGGATCTAGACCTTATCATCACAATGAGCAAAACATGCTGGAGGGATAGGTTCCTGACCCAGAGACTCACCATACTCTGGAATAGACTGCCCATACATGTCAAGCAGAGCACCTCCTTGGCCCTCTTCAAAAGGAACCTTGATGATTGGATGGGAGATAGGAAATTCACCCCAGGGATCACGTCAGTCACCCTGCTAGACAGGGGTCCAGGGAAGTAAATATTGTGGGAAGAAATATCCAGGGAATTGTTATGGCTAGGCTTGTATAGGCCCTAGGGCCGATAGCCTAGTACCAACCTACGAGCCTATAAGTTGTCATCTAAAACTGTGGCAGTTTTGCCTTTGTTGCTCATGAATGATTTCATTTTCTAGTGTAGTTAGCCTGATTTCAATACTGTAGCTACCCTGCTCGGTCACAAAACTTTGACAAAATAAATCATACAGTCATACTCTTTTTCTTATTTTTTTTATATGACTGTGATTCAGACTGCTCAGTCATATGAAAGTGACAATTTAAATTGCCTTTTCTATGACCTCTTTCGTTTCAAGTGTTTTGACACACTGGTTTGTTTAGTGAATTCTTAAGGCACTGATCTTGCCATTAAACTCACAAATCCTTTTTACCTCAGCCAAGAAAGGGGCTCCATTGATTGTGATACCACTGTTTATTTTTTAAACACTCAACTATTTTTCTCAAATATCCAGTCAAAAGAATAAACCATGAAAGAGAAGCCTTTATTACACAAACTTTTTATCAAGTTCATTTATTTATTTTTATTTTATATTTGTTGACTGGAAGGTTGGGCATGGCAGCAAGCCCCTTTTCAGCGGGTTCCTGGGTGAAAAGCTCCAGTAAATAAATTCATATAATAAACTTGAGCTCCGGTACAATAGCAAAATATGCAGGCAGTAGCTTAGGTAATAAAAAATATTTTACATACATTATGTACACTGTTACATTAATACATTCCCCCAGATTCACTATTCTTCTGTGCAGGACTAGCTTAGCCCTGCATGGAAGCGGCCGTTTAGGAGCAGTACAGCAGCTCGCCATGCATATTAATGAAGGCGCACTGCCTGAGCTCCTAAATGGACACGGAGTGTTGACGAGTGCAGGGGGCGTGTCTGAGAGCAGAGTTCTCAGAATATACACGCCCCTGCAATCAAGAACAGCAGTGTAGCAATAAGAATGAGTGAGACCGCTCATAGTTGTTTGCATATCCCCAGCAACATCCCCCCAAGTTTATAAGAGCAATAGTTAAAATATAAAATATAAACAAGCTAATTTTTTTTATCAAATAGATAAAATTTAACCATAGGAGTGCGGGTTTGCCCAATGCTTAGCTACGTATACTGCAGCTTAAATGGCACAAGAAGATAAATATCAAGATAAATGCAAATGAAGCAGTACTGCAACAGTGTAGTGGGCAGAGCATTCGCCTTATGAGCAGCCATTCCCGGTTTAAGTCTCACTCCAGTACATTCCATTTTCCATGTCAAATCACTTTATGAACAATATTTTTTGTTGCATAACCTACTAAATAACATATATTTGTGAACTGGAGTACTGCATTAAATGCAGATGTGAGGTGTCATTGCCATAATGTTGTAAAATCCACAGATAAACAGAAGTGCACCATAAAGTACACATTAATCAGGGATATGACTCGAAGGTACAATGTGTAATGAATGATAAATCTATAGAGTGTCCAAATCCACCCCCTTCCCAAGAACCATTTTACATTTCTGTCTAAATTAGTGTGGGGATAAGCAATAGTAAGCACTATTAAGCAGTAGTAAGTGGGTTTAAGCCTGTTTGCACGGGGGTAAGCAATGTGCATACAGGTTAAGCAATATTGAAGCTAACTCTCTATAAGCATATTTAACCAAAGGTTAGCATTGCTTACCTTCGCACAAACTGTCGCAAACCCACTTACAATTGCTTAAAAGTGCCTTAATCACTCGGTATGCAACAGCCGCTGTTCTGGCCAAAAACAAAATAAACAGCCCTTGCAGGTCTTGAACCCAGGATGAGGTACACTATAGTCACAGTAGTTAACCACTAAGCCATCACAGCAGCACATAAGATTGAGGTATCACCAAACAGATCCTCACTATAAGAAAATCAAACTTAACATGTGAAAGGAATCTGTATACAGTTTATGTTGTATAACCTACTACATAACATAAATATGTGAACTGGAGTACTGCATTAAGTCCAGATGTGAGGTGTCATTGTAATAAAGTGTTGAAATCCCTAATAAACACAAGGACCCCATACAGTGTACATACACATGAATCATGGATACCAAACACATATATAACATGTAATGAATAATAAATCAATGCCAAACAGAAAATAGTATACAGATTAAAAATTAAGCAATGCTAAGCATTGCACAGCCTGGCCTACTAGGTGTAAGCAATGTGTAGGCCAGCTAAATCAGTTTGCTCATTGGTATAACCCTTTAAGCAATGCCAACCTTAGTTAAGCAGGTTTGCCCATACCTTAGCATTTTCAAAACTGTCCAATCACGGCAAAGTGCAGGAAATCAGCCCTATTTAAACCCAACAGGTGGGAATACATCTCATAACTTGTTGCAGCTTCCTCCTGTAGGCACTATGACTGGTATGGGAGAGGGAGAGGGAGTGTGCTTTCAGGTGCAGTGCTGGGGCATCCAGGAGTCCAAAGTCATGGCTAGACTCCTTGTTAAAGACCATGACCAGAGACTGCTGCAGGGTCAGTTTCAGGGTTCCCAATATAAAGCGAAAGCCTGGGACCATCTTGCCCATGACATCACCAGTGCCACTGGCATACCTCGAACTGGTGAGCAGGTCAGGCATCACTATGCTGACCTGAAGTGGAGAAAGCGGGATCTCTTGGATCAGTAGATCCAAGAGGCTAGGAGGATGGGGGATGTCCCAGCCGTGTCTAAGTATCAGTCCACTACCTGTTTAATAATTGCTAGCTCATGTATATTATGGATAGGTATGGCTAAATATTCCTCTTATGTCTTTGACAGTGGCAGATGAGCAGGCTGCGAACCAGGAAGCCCATGCCTGCAGATTGCAGCGGTTGCGTCGCAAGGCAGGTTAGTAATATTCTTGCATGTACTGTCATAAGAAATAAATCTAAAAGTAGTAGTAAGTTAATTACCTGCATAAAACCTGTATTGTTTAAGGCATGTACTTCATACACAAGAGTATATGGCAGGAAGAGTCTCATATAGGTTGTATGTAACTAAAAGGATAACAGCCTGACAATAAAGGTCTAAGTGCTGGACTGCATGTGTTTACTCTGGTATCATATGGTAATGTAGAGTTGCAATCTCTTAATAGTACTGTTGTATTAAGCACTGTTACCCACACTGTGCTACATAAATAAAATGTGTAGGGATGTCTGTATATGACTGTTGTAATCACAAGAGGTCATATTGTACAACTGAGAGAGACTTAGACAGAAAACAGTGAAAAGATAGACAACATAATCCAAAAAACACACTCAACTGAGACGTGAATTGTTGTATTTTTAGCATACACAGCCATGGTTCGAATCCTGGGAGTGGTAGTAAGTTGTATGCAGAATCATAGCCCACAACCGTACAGATATGACCAGAATGTCCAGCTAATTGGCCTATATCTGCTGCCTGTCACCCTGTCCCCCTGTCCCCCTGGCAAATCAGTGGGTGATCCCAGACATTTAGGTAGCAAATAATGAAATACAACAAATTGTCAGACATCTATAAGAACAAACCTGTCACTCTAGCAACTCCCCAAAATTTTATGAGAGTAATAAGCCAAGTGTGTCCTATCTCCAGCCCCATGTTGTGAAGCTGTGACCAGAGTGTGTGCAGTAACAGAGTGAGACGTATGTGCATAATACTAATGTGGAATATGGTAATATGTGTGGCAACATTCAGGTAGTGCTAACAAACATTGCCCCCATAGGTCTGTCAGATATGAAAACTGTGCCTGGAAATAAAATAATGAAATCCTGGACTGGTACTGTTTACTCTGGTATTGTATGGCATTGTTAGTGTTGCAGTTGCTCTGAATAATAAGGTATTACTCATCACTGTCACCCACACTGTGCTACATAATAAAACTGTTTAGGAAATCCTGCATAAGAGTGTTGTAATTACAAGGTCAGATTGTAAACCCACGGGAGACTTATAGACAGAAATCAGAGAAGAGATACACAGCAATATCTATATATCATATTCAATCGTGATGGACACTGTTTTATTTTTAGCAGACACAGCCATGGTTCAAATCCTAGGAGTGGTAGTTAGCTGTATGCAGAATCATACCCCACAAGTGTACAGAATTTTCCAGAATGTCCATTTAATCGGCCCATATCTGGTGGCTGTTACCCTGTCCCCCTGGCATATCAGTGTGCTAATCTCTGAAATATAGGCAGCATTTCATGTCATATAACTGACTGTCAGGCCTGTACATATTTGGAAAATGTCAGTGAAAACAAACCTGTCAATCTACAACTCACCAAAGGCTTAAGAGGGCAATAGTCAAAATATGTCCTGGCTCACCTGCATGTGGTCAAGACATGCCCAGAGTGTGTGCAATAAGAGATGGACAGGTATGTGCATAACATCAACCTGGAATCTGGCAATATGTGTAGAAACAGCTAGGTAGTGTTAACAAACAATACCTCCACAGGTATACCAGGTAAGAGGTGTATACTGCAGGTAAAACTCAGTTCATGTATATAGTTGTCTACATCCATACCACTGTCCAAACTAAGGCCATATGGTAGTGTACTAATACCTGTAAGGTACAGATCACAACACTGACTAGGAAAGTAATGAAAACTACAGGAATATACTAGTTGTTAATTGACACCCCACCACCATATCTGCAACAATAAACTAAATACACAACTCGATCAATATGTGCTCCATTAAATTTATTGTTGGGACATATGTCCTATTGTTTGATAAACATTTGAATTTGTTTCTATGCATGTGCCATGTTGAAATACTCCCACATTGGTGGCATGCTGCCATCAATATACCTGCATGCTGTTGTAATGGCCACTGTGGTTCCATATATATACATGTGTTCTGTTTCCTATACAGCTGCTCCATACCTGTTGTTTTGGGTCAATGGGAATATCTATGCATGCTGTTATACCTAATCCTGGAATGTGTTGAATATTACTAACCCACATATGTTGTAAAATTGAAACACCATAGCACATTTGGAAAGGCCAGTCCCAGCAGACCCACCTGTCCCATCCTCATCTGGCCATGGCACTGGGCACCAACACATCTGTGGCCCACCCGGGGACCTCCTCTTTCACTGGTCCTGCACCACCTTCGGGTGGAACTACCTCAAGTGATGGGTCTCGCCCCCCCCCCAGTTGAAGCGGGTGTGCACAGGACACTGTCACACGTCACCAGGTCCAGGGCATGGTGCATAGCAAGCTCCACAGGGAGTTTGGATATCTGCTACATCAGCTTGAGGGCCGCATGTCGCAACTAGAGGGTCGGCCTGTCCCTCCTACTCAGCCCCCAGCACAGCCACCTTCAGGGCCATGAAGGTGCAGTGGTGACTGCCCATGAATGAGAACCTCAGTCCCACTGTTTCCACTAGAGGGCTCATGGGCTTCCGATTTCCAAACACCCCTCCCCATCCAAGGTGTTTTCCCCCCACATGTGTCATATACTGCCCCCTGTATGCTGTCTTGTCTGTCTTGTCTGTTATCCTATCCGACCTACCTCCCCAAATATACCTACTATCCCTCCCCAACATCCCACTCTCACCTGAAAAAAAACAAAGGGAAATCTGTTCCCCCAAAAATATCTCACGCCATACATAGCTGTCCATTTCGCACACATGTCCACTGGACACATGTAATCTGGTCTATTTGACTTCACAACATATTATTGTTGTCCTCACCCCTCTCTCAGGGGTATGAGTGTTCAAATCTACCAAGAAAAGACTAAGCCAGCAACAAGTGAGCCATGAATAAAATGTAGTTTATTAAAACTACTTAAGACTTCATGAAAAGCTTAATTAAACAGACCGGTTTCGGCCTGGATTTAACCTGGCCTTCTTCAGTGTATAACAGAAAAAAGCTTACCAAATGAAAAAAGTCTTATATGGTAAAGAAAAACATTTGATTGGCTGACAAAACACATCCTAGTCATTAAACTCATGAATACTCATGTTTCACTAAGTAATATTTATACATCACAAAAATTTTACTCATAAATATTCATTAAGCCCTGGATTAAATAGGGCACCAAGTTTGGTAATCCATTTCTTTTCTTTTGCATCAAGTTTGTGATGCCAACCAGATTTATGGGTTCGATCACCAATGAGTTTGTCAATAATAATGAAATGAAACTGAGCTGTTTGATGTTTAAGTGTGTGTTTATATAAAGCATTGGAAGTTCTTTTACATTTAATGTCACTCAAGTGCTCTGACATGCGTAGCCTGAAAAGCCGAGAGGTCTGACCTATATAAAAAGAGTGGCAACTACAACAAGCCATATAAATAGCCCAGTCAGTGTTACAATTGGCAAAAAATCGAATGTCAAATACTGTGCTACTATTTCTGCTACTGAATTCTTTAGATTTCAGAATATGTTTACAATTAATGCAATGACCACAGGGGAAACAGCCAATAAGTTTGTCACCCATAATAGTGGTCTGATATAACTGAGGTAGTACAGAATCAGAATGATGTTTGTAATGATTAAAATGTGCTGCTAGGTTTTTACCTTTACGAAAAGAAAAAGAACATATATTGGGAATTATGGTATTAATATTACCATCCGCCTTCAATATGTTCCAATTCTCCTTGATTATATCCATAAATCTGTTAGTATTTCTACCAAATGTAGTAGTGAAACGTAATATATTTTTTGACAAAGATTTCTTCTTATATGTCAATAGATCATGTCTATGTAGACCCGAAGCATGGTTTTGGGCCATGGTAACATACCCTGAACTGTAACCCCTATTCATGAATCTATGGTATAGATCCTGAGAGTGATGTTTGAAACTGACATCATCCGAGCAATTACGTCTAATTCTGATAAACTGTGATTTTGGAATGTTTCTGGCTATATGTTTTGGATGATAGCTGGAGGCATGGAGTAAGGTGTTGTATTGGGGAAACTTCCTATATACTTCAGTATTCAAGGTATTATCCTGATTTCTTGTGACCAGAACATCCAAAAATGTTATGGAGTTCTGGTGATGAGTAATAGTAAATTGTATTCCCCATTTATTATCATTTAGATATTCCATAAATTCATGAAGATACTCAATGTCTGATCTCTACACCATCCAGCAATCATCCAAATACCTACGCCAGATGTCTATCTCAGGCAAAAACAGATTATGAGTATCATCATATATCATAATTTCCTCAATGTATGCCATAAATAGATCAGCATATATGGGGGCAAAAGATGCCCCCATTGCTGTACCTTTGATCTGTAAATAACATTCCTTATCATAAAAACAGACATTTTTCGTAAGTACGTGCTCGGTGAGATTAATCAAAAAAGTGTTGAAACCAGGTTGATAAATATTTGACTTGTAAAGCCAATATTCAATGGCATCAAGTCCAGCCCAATGAGGGATGTTGGTGTATAGTGAGCTTACATCTAGTGTACATAGCCACCAATTCTCCTCTAACTGCATGTCATTAACAATGCTTAAAAATTGGGTGGTATCCTGTATCCTGGATCTAACCCATGAAAGTAATGGTTTTAAATACCTGGTCAAAAATTCAGAAAGGGGCTCAGTAAGTGATCCTATACCCGATACAATGGGTCTACCTGGTGGATGTAAAGGATCCTTATGTATCTTTGGCAAAAATTAAATATATTGTCTAGCAGGATCAGTGATAGTTAAATGACTTAAAGTTTTGGTTGTTATGATCCCATTGTCTCCCCACCTCCTATGCATCCTTCTGTAAATCTTTTTCTACGCAGTGTACTCAGTGATTTACATTTTGAATCTAATACTTGTCTACCTATGCCTAATAACATGACTGACAATGAGTTATCTTGTTTAAATGAACTAGCACAAAATAAAGATCTTGTTATTCTTCGTGCAGACAAAGGTGGAGCGGTGGTGGTGATGAACTGGAGTGATTATGATATTGAGGCTCACAAGCAATTAGGTGATGCTCGATATTATACCAAAATGCCACTTGATCCCACCTCTGTGTTTAAACATCAAATTGATAATTTTTTGCATTCTGCAGTTGACAATCATCCAAAACATATAGCCAGAAACATTCCAAAATCACAGTTTATCAGAATTAGACATAATTGCTCGGATGATGCCAGTTTCAAACATCACTCTCAGGATCTATACCATAGATTCATGAATAGGGGTTACAGTTCAGGGTATGTTACCATGGCCCAAAACCATGCTTTGGGTCTACATAGACATGATCTATTGACATATAAGAAGTAATCTGTGTCAAAAAATATATTATGTTTCACTACTACATTTGGTAGAAATACTAACAGATTTATGGATATAATCAAGGACAATTGGAACATATTGAAGGCGGATGGTAATATTAATACCATAATTCCCAATATATGTTCTTTTTCTTTTCGTAAAGGTAAAAACCTAGCAGCACATTTTAATCATTACAAACATCATTCTGATTCTGTACTACCTCAGTTATATCAGACCACTATTATGGGTGACAAACTTATTGGCTGTTTCCCCTGTGGTCATTGCATTAATTGTAAACATATTCTGAAATCTAAAGAATTCAGTAGCAGAAATAGTAGCACAGTATTTGACATTCGATTTTTTGCCAATTGTAACACTGACTGGGCTATTTATATGGCTTGTTGTAGTTGCCACTCTTTTTATATAGGTCAGACCTCTCGGCCTTTCAGGCTACGCATGTCAGAGCACTTGAGTGACATTAAATGTAAAAGAACTTCCAATGCTTTATATAAACACACACTTAAACATCAAACAGCTCAGTTTCATTTCATTATTATTGACAAACTCATTGGTGATCGAACCCATAAATCTGGTTGGCATCACAAACTTGATGCAAAAGAAAAGAAATGGATTACCAAACTTGGTGCCCTATTTAATCCAGGGCTTAATGAATATTTATGAGTAAAATTTTTGTGATGTATAAATATTACTTAGTGTAACATGAGTATTCATGAGTTTAATGACTAGGATGTGTTTTGTCAGCCAATCAAATGTTTTGCTTTACCATATAAGACTTTTTTCATTTGGTAAACTTTTTTCTGTTATACACTAAAGAAGGCCAGGTTAAATCCAGGCCGAAACCGGTCTGTTTAATTAAGCTTTTTATGAAGTCTTAAGTAGTTTTAATAAACTACATTTTATTCATGGCTCACTTGTTGCTGGCTTTGTCTTTTCTTGATGGTCTTGCTATTTGCCGTGCAACTCCCTACGTGCAGGGGAACTTTGCTTTGATACACGGGTTCAAATCTACCTCCAAATCAGTGTACATGCACAGCTGTTGCTGTAGAAGAAATGGGCAGCTATGGACCTTCCCTACACCCATCCTGCACATCCCTAGCTATTTTCCCTACTGACTTTCCCTCTATGTGCCCCTTTTTCACCACATTCCTATCAACCCTTTAGTGCGGGGGTGAGCAGGAGTAAGCACTTTTAAGCAGCAGTAAATGGGTTTAAGCTTGTTTGCTTAGGGGTAAGCAATGCCTACACATGTTAAGCAATTGAAAAGCTAAATCAGTATAAGAAACTGTAACCGGAAGTTAGCAGTGCTTACCTCCATGCAAACCTGCGCAAACCCGCTTACAACTGCTTAAAAGTGCCTTAATCACTCTGTATCCAATGGCCCTTCTTCTGCCCAGCAAGGAAATAAACAGCCTCTGCAAGGCACAAACCGAGGACCCTGCACACCATAGCCAAAGTGATTTACCACTAAGCCATGTCACATATACATAACCCTGATGTTTTCACAAACATATCATCCAGCATAGTCATTCAACAGTACAGGAAATGTATTTATTGTGTGTGTGTGTGTGTGTGTGTGTGTGTGTGTGTGTGTGTGTGTGTGTGTGTGTGTGTGTGTGGATATGTATATATATATCTATGTATATATATATATATATATATATATATATATACACACATATGCATACATCTATAGATATATATGTCTACATATATATGTATATATATATATATAAATATATATATATATATATATATGTAAGCATATATATATATATATATATATATATATATATATATATATATATATATATATATATATATATATATATATATATATATATATATATATATATATATATATATATACAGATAGACATAAAAGAGAACATAACAAATACATATATGACCAAAGGCACAGTTAATAGGGGTGAGGGGGCCCAAGCTAAATACGTCTTGTAAGTATTGATATCACCCCCTCCCCACAGCGAAACAGATCTGCCCTGCAATACAATACCAACTGTTGCAAGTCCCATACCCAGGACCTGACACAACATGGGCACAAGACGTTAACAGTAATCCATCCCACCTGTATCATGTCAGGATAGTATCAATAACATATCATGCAGTACAGTCTGGCTACCATAGGGAATGTGCAATGTGGAAGCAATCAACATTCCAAAGATACATACACACATACACACATATATATGCAGATACATATATATATATATATATATATATATATATATATATATATATATATATGTGTGTAACTACACATACACACAGAGAGATATGTATAGGAAGATACATATGTAGTCGGTGCACACCATACTGAACAGCAAGTATTCCTACAGTTGCCACCTTATCAAATGAACAGTGTATGAGTCACCCATACAAAAGACAATTATTGCCTGAAACAAATACTCAGAGAGAAGTCAAAGGATATGACACCACATACATGTTTCCATACATAAAATAGTTTTATTTGTGTACTATTACAGTTGTATATGCCATGTCATAGAGCTGTTTAGACTT
>NC_056740.1:221836381-221921381 GCF_019279795.1 Protopterus annectens
GCAACTGTTACAGATCTACACTACAGCACATCAAAATACTACAGTCCACAACCCTTAAAACCTGCAATGAGGTCCCAACATGAGCAATGAGTGTGTAATATGGAATCATAGGCTAGGGCAGCAAATATGGAGAATACATACCTTCACAAATGAAGCATATGTGTGCACACACTCTAGATAAAATATAGTGGAAGCAGCTGTTGAGGTACAGACTGCAATGCATTTGTCATGGAAGTGCACCTTCCAGCAAGTACACGTCCCCAAAGTCACACCAAGTATTGGTCTGTTGTCCAAGACATTTGGCCATCAAATGTGCACACTTACCTGCAACAGAGGCAGCTGTGGCTTGCACACATCTTACATGACATAGCATAGGCCCCATACCAACAGGTAGCACCCATGAGCTGGACATGTAACCATACCTCACCATTGCATATACCATGGCAAACAGTGCAGACAGTCATTTATGTGGCAAGGATGTATGGGACAGGAATGATGTAGTAAATAAACAGATGGCATCCAAGACAAATGATGTCACATGTAGCAAAAAGGTCATGTGGGCTGCCTAGTAACATGCCACAACACTGAGGGGGTTGTAGGAATTTCTAGCAAGTACTGGCTGTGCAGTACTCATGTCAGCAATTGCCTGGATTATGGGTTAGGGTAATCAGATGTGACAGTTGTACCACAGGAAACATCAGCCAGGCCTCTCTACAGGTAGTGTATGCATAACAGAATAGGTCTCCAAAAGTCAGGCATTGCAATGTGTACTGGTGTACCTTGACCATGTAGTAAACCTACATACAGCATCACATAAAATACATGTGCTGCACAACCAACACCTCACCCCACCTCAGGCCCACCATCCTCATCTGTACCATGCTGGTGCCAGTGTACACCTGTATGTTTGCCATTCATTAGCTGGGACTAGGCTGTTACACATGGTGTTCAGTGTTTGGGACAATGCAAACTGACACACATGTGTAGGCCATAGTTGTCAAGCATCTACAAAAAGTCTGAAGGTGGGGAGGGGGTGTCATCATGGCATACCAGTGGACTGCAGCAGGGATCCAAAGGATGCTATGAATGGCTGTATCTGCACACAGTCAGGGTCAGGAACTGTGTCAGATGCAACCCTGACTCCACAGCAATAGCGACAGCAGTGTGTGAACTCCAAGGGGATGTGCACATGAGTTGACCTTGCAATCATGCAGAGTTGGGGGATATGTGTAGGGTAGACTGACCATATACTGGCAAATACAGATAGCCCATGCTAGTATATCCCTGCCAGCGATAGTGACTGCTGTAGTACACATAACAGTAGGTGCAACAAACCATCATGATAAGGGCGTGCACACATATGCACCCACAAAGTGTATGTATCTCAGTCAGCATCAGCACAACTAACACATTTGTTAGACACTGCATTTGATTGTAGAGGACATATGTCACATATCAGGCTCATGTAATGTTAGCATATGCAGTAATGTGGTCCCATGGCATATCAAGGAAGAGGGTGTCATATCAATAAGGGCATGTACACCCCCCATAGCCATGGTAAGGTTTGATGGTTGTCAGTGTAATAGTATCGTATTGGTCATACATGCACCGCTGATGGTGACATCTGTAAATCAGACATCAGGCATTCACAAATGACATCTGTCCACATATCATCCCAGGTATGTGTCGGACAAACACATTGGGGCTGTGAGCATTAGAGCAGACATAACTGACACAGTAATACACATTCAGCAATGTTGTGTACACCTGTGAGATATGGTGCACAGTACATGGCAGGGTGCAGAACAGGTGCACAGCAATACTGTGTACATGGGCGCAGAGTTTTCCAGGGGAAGGGGCATCACCTACTAACACAGCCATGCATAACACACATGTATACTGTTGCTAGCATGGATTGACTATAGATGCACTGCATGCTGTTGAGTACCATATATTATCCATGTTGACAGATGGGTAATGGAAGGTCTGTGTGTACTATCTTTGTGCAACATCACCTGTAGGTGTGTGTGTGGGGGGGTTATTTTGTCTGTAAGTGCAATCTGGTGGAGTGGAGGGGCGTTGATGCATTTAGGATGTGTGTGTGTGTGTGTGTGTGTGTGTGTGTGTGTGTGTGTGTGTGTGTTTGTGTGGGTGTCTATGTATGCACATATGTGATTGTGGGGTTGTTCATACGTCATTACTTCCCTTTAGAATCATGCAGTACATGGACATGGACTGACGCATGAGACACCAGGAATACTTGTCTGATATGTAATCTCAGTACAGCTGATAGTATAATAAGGTCTGTATCATGGAACATGCATTGGGAGGGAAACTAGATACCAGGTATACTGTTAGAACTGCAATCAGCAGAAAGGTGAAAGACTACCCACATATGCAGCACTACAGATGCATTGGGGAATTACTAGACAACACCAGGGAGTGTATCCATATATTACTGTTGTCCACATAATAAGTTGATTGAGCAACAGATCTTGCATCTACTGAGCAATAGTTACATATGACATTCCAATGCATGACATTATTGAGTGACCATAGTAGCCCCTAACATATGGGGGCTATGCTCACAATGTCCGGACATACCCAGGGTGAACACTGGATGACAGCAGTGAGTCCTTGTAAAACGTACTCCAATTAAATCAAAGAGGTAATGGAGTAACAGGTCATGTTTTGTGATCACTTGTCTAGGCAATTAGAAGAATGATACATTAATGATTGGTATTAATGAGTGTATGTTTCCAAGGGTAATGCAGAATGTGGAACTTACATGAATAAACTTGTGACAGGCGGTAAACTCAGGGACAGGTAGGTATTATGGTGGAATGTCAGGATGTGTGTGTATGTGTGTGTGTGTGTGTGTGTGTGTGTGTGTGTGTGTGTGTGTGTGTGTGTGTGTGTGTGTGTGTATTTGTGTGCATGTGTGTGTGTATATGTGTGTACTGTTAAGCAATGCCGTACAGGTCTTAAAGTGCATTTTTTGTTTTCCTCTCACAGGTGGTGAGGTGGGTCAGGGTCCCTCCTGCATGCAATCTTATGTTGGTGTCCATACAGACACTGAAAATGATGACAGGTGTGTTGAGGCACAGGTGGGGTTGTCAGAGACCAAAACTGCACCATCATTTGACATCCCCCTGTTATCCACCCCATCTCCGCACACAGTCACAGTGCCTATAGATACCTCATCACCAGTGGCCATAGCAGAGGGACATTTGGTGGTTGGTGGCAGTGCACAGGACAGTGTGGTATATATGGCTGCTGTGTCTGGACACAGCAGACATAGCCAGATGTCCGGCAGGGCACCACATAGGCAGATGTACCAGGTGCTCTTGGAAGGGCCTCTGGTCATCGTGCTCCTGGCAGAAGTGCCACATCTGGTACCACCAGATGCATGTTTCAGGCTGTCATGGGGGTGCAGGCACATATGGAACTGTACACCAGACAGGGTCTGAGGCTGCAGAGGGCTGCTTTTTCATCTGTAAGTGACAACATCCATGATATTGTAGGTGCCCTCCATGATTATACAGAGATAGACAGTTGGGTGAGATGGTGGGCCTTATTGACCATGGATTGTCCATGCTAGATCATGTGGTGGGAGTGGAGCGATGGATGCATGGACATAGGCCAGCAACACTAACATCTGGCAGTCGACGTGGACATGCAAGGACACCAAGCTGCACCCATAGTGGCAGTACCAGCCCCAGCACTGCAGGGGGGTCACTGTCCACACTACTCCACAGCAGGCCACATGCATGTGGCCCTGGCCAGTCCCAGGATGGACCTGGTTCCAGTGTACATATGTCATCATCAGGGGAGAGTAGCATATCAAGGCCTGTACCTAGACGTGCCTGTGAAACCCCTGGCAGGCACAGTCCTTGTGTCTGTGGCTGGAGGCGGTGAACTGCACACCCTGCCAGATATGGTCTGCAGCTGTCCAAGGAACACCTGTATAGGGAAGCCACATGGTAGAGCTGTGTGCATGCATACCCACACACTATACAAACACACCTAGATCAACCCCATACCTTCACACACCACATCACCATGCTCATATCAGTAACTTACTCCCCTTACTCACACACATGGTGTTAAACGTATGGCCCACCCTAGGTCTCTGGAAAACCAACAACACACCTTGTGCATATGATGATACCTGTGCCACATCCCTGTCATCCATGACATTGATGCAGGGAGAGGCTAATATGGTTCTGATGCACATGGTGACTGTACTACAATGTACCAATGTACTGCTGTGTAACATGTTGCCAGCAGTAATGTTTAATGCTTACATGTCAGGTAATGTAGCTGTCCAGCCATGATGCATTATAGCTGTTAGTAACACTGAGTGATTGTGGTCTCCATAATGTTATCCATTTGGCTTGTAGGTGTACATGTGTCAGCAGGAGGATGGCCTGCTATCATATCTCACAAAGGGTATGGCACTGTGGTGACACTATGGCTGTGCCATATTGTGGGTACAGTTGAACATGTTACAGGTCTGTATAACAGTTACTGCCTGTGCCACATGGACAGATGACCCCCTGAGACATGTATATACAGCAACGTAAAATAGATCCCTCCACATACATGCACGCTCTTACTTGGCTACACTGGGACTAGACCCCTACCTAGGTATGTAGTGCTACTGATGTGTGTGACTTTAACTGCACACACTGCACAGCATTTAGGATGAGGTGTGTTCCAGGTTACATGTTACATGCAGAACATCCTCAGGCAGGTACAGTATGGTAAATTGGGATGTAATGGTTGTATATGGACAATGCACAGTGTGACATACCATCATATACACATTAACAAACACATAACAGGCAGACACACATCCGAGAGACCTGGGCCTATCAATGCTAACTAAGTTGTCAGTGTGTCCAGTGTGTTACAGGTAGGCTACACACAGCACATGCTTAACTGGGCTGGATAGTGTTATCTGTTACCTGTATGGTTGATGGTGATGTGGTCACCATACAGTGGTACATGGGACATGTACCGGAGGTACCATGGTGTAATGACAGTATACCCAGCACCCACACTCCACTGTGGATATTGTTCACATTGGAACCCATGATGACACTCTGACATACCCACCATCGCACATTGACCAGGACTGCAGTACAACCCCTTGTCCATCCCAAGAGTTGTACGGCAAGGATATGCATCTAATGCACATGCCATAGGCATAGTAGGGTGATGCATTGTCATGTCTTTCCTATGGGCAGCAACATCACTATCTGTAATACTGTGTGGCAATGCGTATTGTAATAGGAGTATGTGGCTTCAGAATGCTGTACCCTACATATATACACACATGCACACATACACACACTTGCCAGAACTCAGTGGGTATCCCATGCCTATCAACCCATTTGTACAACAGTGTTGTGCTGGTACTGCAAGGCTCAGGTAGCCTTTAGGGAGAGGAGCATAACAAGGTACATGTAATGTCCGGTACAGCAGCAGCCACATCTAACTATGGCAATGGGTGTTGCTGTGGGTGTGAAGGGTCTCAGAGTATTCCCAACTACAGGTGTACTAAGACACAGACACTGATATCTTCAGTAATGCACACATACACATTTGTCAGTACTGGGGTGCATCACTGCAGGTGGTCATAGGTGTGTACCTGGCTATTGACCATGGAGAGATGAGAAGTGTAGGGGATGTGTGTACAGTGGTATCATGCCACCTGCCATGTGCCAGCAGGCAATCTATGTGCAGACACCACTGTGGTGACCCTCAGGGTTGACATGCATCAGCCAATCCTGTGGGTGCCTCCTGCAAATGGCCGGTGAGGTGCTCCAGTTGACATGTATGCAACATGTATTACAAAACATGGTTATTGTCTGTATTGGAGATCTGTACCTAAGCATGTTCTGTTGACTGTGGTATGCATACAGGGTGTTGTGTCATATCTGTGCCAGTTATAACACAGCTGGGCAGAGATATCAGTGTAAGTCAAGCATCAGTTGCCTGTACGTATCCAAGCTGGATACCTGACATCTGCACATCTGTACAGGGACTGACAGACATCAGCTTGCCAACTAGCAGTAGAATTAATGTGTTGACAGATAGACGTATGCCATTACTACATGTTGGCAGCCCTCACTGACATGTGCTACACAGACAGTAGTCTGCAGTTAATTTCCACATATCAGATCATTATCCAGTAGGACATATATAATGTGGCACAGCTCACACACCAGGAACATGACAGTGAGGACTCAGATTCCATCTATGCATGCAGGGCTGTTTGTTGCCAGTACTACAATTAACAATCTATTCTTGCTTGGGAAAGCACTGTCAACAGTAATAACATCATGGTACACTACATACCAGTGTGACTGCACATAACCTGGGATACTATCCTTGTATGTAACGCAGTCACATGGATAAGAGTGTTGTACAGGTCATATATACTCAAGTGCCCCAGACATGATACTCACACCCCTTATTACTGTACTGACAGCACATAGACGCATGTTAAGTACATGGCATTGCATACACCTATTACAGATGTCATTACCCTGCTATGTTATCAGACTGGGTTGTGAGCACAGGTTACCAGGGCTGAGCCATGCTTATCAGGTTTCAGCATTGCTACAATATAACATCTAAAGCAGATTTGCGCACTGATAAGCGATGCCTACACGGTGTAAGTGCATGTATGTTTAACCATAGCTTAGAACCACTTAGCTTCATGCAATCTGTGCAAACGCTGCTCAAAACTGCCTTAACCACTCTGTATCCAACAGCCCTTGTTCTGCCCAGCAACAAAATAAACAGCCCTTGCAGGTCTTGAATCCAGGACCCTGTACACTATAATCACAACAGTTAACCACTATGCCATGACAGCTGTGAAGACAGTTGTTGTTTTTCCAATACATCTGTCAGTAGACATATGGAATAGTATTGAACAATTGCTGTGACTTCTACAATTGTATAGCACATGATAGTGATATTACTGTTGCATCACATATGTTGTTATATCTAAATATACACATATCAGATACATACGGTGTGATACATCTGGGAAGGTATACACAACAGCAATGTTTACACATGACAAGGATATAGATATATACATAAACATATGTAGATATATGTCTACATGTACATACTCATATATATTCATATATATATATATATATATATATATATATATATATATATATATATGTATTTATACAAATCTGTATAGTGCATCATATATATGACCATTTATAGATCTCTCTCTCTCAATATATATATATATATATATATATATATATATATATATGTGTGTGTGTGTGTGTGTGTGTGTGTGTGTGTGTGGGGGGGGTTTGTGTGTGTGTATGTATATATATATATATATATATATATATATATATATATATATATATATATATCTACAGATCGTACCTCTCAACCTGGAAACATCAAAAATCTGGACAAGGCCCATGAAAAATAGGTAAAAATCTGTATGCTGATTAACATAAAATTTGCATTCATAATTATGCAACTTCGCCCACTCAGATGGAATTGTGGGTTACCAACTTTCAAATGCAAACTGAAGAACATTCAACAAAATATGGACCCCCAGACCCTGTAGTAAATGGGTGAATATGGTGTGGTTAGAATACATGTAGGAGAAGTGGGGGTAGGTGCGAATTGAGGGCAGGGTAGGGGAGTAGAGTGAGCCTGAACTGAGTGGGGCAAGACCTGAATCAGAGCTGATGGAACAGACAGAAAGCAATCAATAGTCCAGTTAGAGAGAGAGCACAGGTAAGTATTGGCAGTGGGTTGTTTCCAGGTTACTGGCACTTGAGAGCTGTGCAAGATCAAACTTTATATTAAACTATAAGAAGTAATTGCTGGAAGTGAATATCAGGGCAGAGCAAGAATTAAGGGGTAGTGGTGTTCTGGTGATGTGCAGGCAATTAATGCATCAGGAGTTATTTTGCAGTGTATAGCAGGCAGTTATTTAAAACAGTCCAAAACATACAAGTGTTTTCAGTGGAAGGCTGATGGAATTTGATGCAGATTAGCTGTGGGTGGTCTTCCAGATAAATCCAGTAGTGTAACATTTGCCTTTTATTTTGATGGTAAAAGAGCAGGACAGGTAGGTAAGAAAAATGTGGTAGAATGAAGTGTTTGAAGATGTGAGAGAATGACGGGTGAATGATACCAATACTTAGTGCAAAATGCAGCTTAACATTGTAAAAAAAATGTACATCTTTTCCAACTTTTGTTTCAAAAGCTCTAGCAGTGACATTATGATAGAAAATAAACCTTACAGATAATACAAGGTACAAATGTAATAGGAATGACAGAACAAAATTCTGTAGCAACTTATTGCTTTAATATAGGATTCATTTTCTTATAGTAATCACAGATCAGCCAGGTTTAACATATGCTACACATACTGTTATAGTTAGGCAGTCACATAATGCCCAGCTTTAACATCAATTTTAAATATTGTTTCTTCTAAGCAGTCACATAATGCCATGGCTTAAGAGTACCGAGTTCATCTGTTTAACCACATTTGTTAGTGTATCAATCATATATTACCCAAGCATTAACATTAAATTGAAAAAAAAACTGTTGCTACTAGGCACTCACAGTAAACTGTAAGAATTAAGCATTAATGACAAGTCCTCACATGCATTCACACTTGCTAACCACAGCCATACTTTAATTTCCGATAAATTGAATTATTGCTGCTTCAAAGCAGTCACATTGAGCTATATAAGGAAAGTATTTGCTATTCCATGGTTACAGCTCCATTCCTTAATTACTGTAAATTTTGTCCCTGCATGTATTCACACTGTCTAAATGCAGCTGTACTTAGCAATTAAAAAATGTTTTTGTTTGTCTTTTCTGCTTTTCCCGGTTAGGGGTCGCCACAGCGGAACTCCGGTCTGCTAATGATTGGCAGTAGATTTTTTTATGGTGCCGAGTTGCCAGCCCAACACCCAACCTTCAGCGAAGGCATGCCCATTCACACATGTCTTTCGGAGGCCACTCGACCGCGGGGAGGACATGCAGACTCCACACAGAAGGCACTTCAGCCGTGAATCGAACAGGAGAACCTCTTGCTGTGAGGCAACAATGGTACCGCTGTACCACCAATTAAAAAATAGTTTAGTATAAAACTCAGGTTAACTTCTGTTGGCTAGCTTAACCCAAGTATATATAACTTACAGTTAGGACAGAATCCCTAACACCATATTGCAAGATAGCTATTTAGAAACCTTAGGTGCACTGTATAGAAGTAGACCATTAAGAGCAAATAACAGTTAATATCCTAAGTGTATCTGTTCACAATTATCAGCAGCAAAACAGTACAAATCTTAAGTAAAGATAGGACAAGAAACAGCTTATGTATGTACCACTTGCTGCTACAGCATGCTTATCATGATTAGTCCCTAGGCTTGGCCGCTCATCACCAGAAGATGCAAGAGGTAAGGGTAGAAAGCAGTGGAAGGAGAGTAAAAATGTCACCAAATGCCAACCAGTGGACTTTGTATGGCACAGAGGTTGTTGGGAGATTGCAAGAGGGACAGAGGAGTACAGGTTTATGAGTGCAAAGAGAATACAAGATAGAATGTAAAAAAGTTCACAGTTATAAAAAAGGATGGGAATAGTTATATTCTCATCAATCTATTTTGTTTCTTCCTTTTATTTTATTTACCTGTTGCTGGAGGTGGAAGAGGAGCTGGAGGAAGTGGAAGAAAAGCATTTTTTTATGATTGCCACACAGCTATCGTATGGTCCAAGATGAGTAAGTCTGATGAGACTGTCTGTTGCTAGCCTGCTACAGCTGAGCTGAGCTCTGCTGCTTAGGACACATACAGAAGGGTTGCAATCGCTTGCATTGCTTGCTTCCTTCCTATCCTGGCTGCCTCTAACTTTTACACTAAATAAATAAGCGTAGCTGCCTCTGCCTGCTTCAACTGCTTGTATTATTTAAAAAAAAATGAAAAACACTTGCATTGCTTGCTTCCTTCCTATCCTGGCTGCCTCAAACTTTTGCATTAAATAAATAAGCATAGCTGCCTCTGCCTGCTTCAACTGCTTGTATTATTTAAAAAAAAAATGAAAAACACTGCTTGCCTTACTTTGTTGCTGGCCTGGAAGGTTAGTTCGTTCCCCTCTCTGCTCTCTTTATTTTTCTGATTTGGAAACAGACCGGTCTAGATTGCAGAGCTGCTGCAGCGTAACATGTGCAAGTCATAAAAACATAACAAAACACACAGACTCAGCCTCAGCCAAATTCCGACAGTCACAAAGCTGTCATCGTGCATGCCTCTGCGCATGATCACATTGGCAAAAAAAGGGCTAAAAAAAATGGGAAATAATTGGGAATTAAGGGGGCCAATTGGAAACTTGTGGCACCCCAGTATTTGGACCTCAAAACCAGGTAATGCCAAGGAATTTGGTACAGTTGAGAGGTATGGTACAGATATATCTATGTCGATATATATGTAGATATCTGTAACTATATGTGCATATATATCTGTATATCTGTATATGTGTAAACATATATAGATGTGTATATGTATATATATATATATATATATATATATATATATATATATATATAGTAGTACAACCACCTCTAGATACTAATGTGGAAATTCTTATCTCCAAGCTCCAGCTCAATACTGCTAAATCTATATACATAATATGCTCCTACCTACCCCCAGGCAATAACATCAGCATCTTAGAAAGTATCCTCTGCTGGCTTTCTACATCCTTCCCTCAGGAAACCATTGTACTCGGTGACTTTAATATAGACTGGAACACCTGTACAACTCATAAACCCACAACCCATATAAACCTCTATGGCTTCTCCCAAACTATTACCACCCCCACCAGAATCCATAAACCCAGCTGCAAAGAAAGTATATTAGACTGGATCTTAATTAACAGCCACCCTCTCTCTTACAAAGTAGGTATCCTTCCTGATGATATTAGTGACATTCACTTACCTATTTATCTAGACAAAAATCCTTTATCCCAAACCAAACTACCTTTAAAATCACCTGCAACAAAAAAAATTTTGATCCAGCAACCTTTTAAGCAGAACATCGAGCATGTGACTGGTCACCCTTAAGGCACCTGCCACTTGATGAAGCAGTATCCTATTTTAACTCCAAATTCTTACAAATTCTTGAATACCATGCCCCCTCATGCTCTATAATAACTAGAAGCAAAGCAGCCCCATGGCTTACTAAATAAACCAGACAACAAATCCTACAAAGAAATAAAATCTGGTCCAAATGGAGAAACACTAAAGACCCAATTGATCAGCAATACTTTAGATAGCTATGAAATGCCACCAAAAAATCAATAGTTCAGGATAAAAAAAAACTATTTTTTGAAACTTCATAAAAAGCACCATAATCAACCCAAAACCTTCTGGTCAGATATAAATAAACTTTTACATCCAGGCCACTCCAAAACACCAACCCCATCTCTCTCTAAACTCTCCAAACCAGATTGCTAATGCTTTCAATACCTTTTTTACTGAAACTGTCCAATCTCTAGCTAACACCTTACCACCTGTTAACTCTACCCTCTCATCCTCCCTAACAACCTTACCATCTACCTTTCACTTAAAACCTATTCCTGCAGCCCTCATCTACACTCTACTTCATAAACTTAAACCTTGTACTTCCTCAGCTGATCTCCTACCACCTGAATACCTTCAAACTGCTGCAAAAGTTCTTGCCTATCCCATTTCTATCCTAATCAATAGAACCATAACTGAAGGCTCCATTCCTTCACTCTGGAAAATCTCTCACATAATCCCACTTCACAAGCGTGTTAACTCAACTGAACTCTCTAACTTTCGGCCTATAGCCCTACTATCACCACTAGCCAAAATCATGGAAAAATGCATCCATCAACAATTTCTTGACCACATTCTCCAAAATAACCTTCTAGCTGACTGTCAACATGGTTTTAGACCATTCCACAGTACCACCACTGCTCTCCTATCCTTTGCAGACTGCATTAATAAACATTGTAACAATAACATGCTCTCCTCTGCTCTGTTCATTGACCTATCTAAAGCTTTTGATATGGTTAACCATCAAATACTTCTCATCATACCCAATTCATTCTCACTTGACACACAGTCATTACAATGGTTCAAGTCCTACTTGCACAATAAACAGCAGGCTGTCCTTTGGGATAATGACCTATCCAAACATCTCCCTATTACCCTTGGTGGCCCTCAAGTCTCTATCCTGGGACCTCTACTCTTTTCCATATTCATTAACGACTTTTCTACAAATTTACCTCTACCTACCTGCATACAATACGCAGATGACTCCATTTTGATTTGTAAAGCATCCACTTCATCTGAACTCCAGTCCATCACCCAAACAGTATTTAACCTAGTAGAAAACTGGTTCCAACAACGTTGCCTACTCCTAAATGCCAAAAAAAACAAACTATTACTATTTACTCCAACTATTACATCTGCCCCAATAGATTTCTCTATTACATCCATCAATGGTACAATCATAGCTCCTGGCCCAACTACCAAACTCTTAGGTGTACTGATTCACCACAACCTCAACTTTGACTCACATATCAATGCCACTATTAAAACAGTAAACAGAAAACTTGGATCCTTGTATAGGATAAAACCTTTTCTCACCCCAGAAGCCAGATCTACTACTGCCCAGACCCATCTGATCTCCACTCTTCTCTATGCCTCACTCATTTATACTAATCTTTCCAAAAGCAACCTAAACAAATTGACCACTTCTTATAACAATATTGCCAGGTTTGCTACTGGGTCCCCATTTAGAACTCATCACTGTCTAAATCTCAAACTTCTAGGATGGCTAGAACTAAATAACCAGCTAGAATTTCAACAACTCTCCATTACCCATAAGATTCTGTACTAGCCTAGAAATACTCCTATTATCAGTAGCCTCATCTCCCCCTACACAAACCGTACTACCCTTCGCTCAGCAAATAAATTACTGGTTACCATCCAGAAATCCCACAACAAGGCAGGTGATTCTCTTTTCTCTAACTCAGTGGGGAAGATTTGGAACAAGCTTCCCATTAAACCTACATCTCTCTCATCATTACCACTCTTTAAAAAGCAACTAAAAATTCAACTAAAAACACAATGGCTATGTCCTTGTACTAACCCTGACTAACACCCCACCCCAGTATAACATTATTCTTTAACTCTCCTCCAATAACCCACTTTGTAGAATTAGTAAATTCATCCCTCAGTCCCTTCTTAGTATCTTATTCCCAAGGAACTATCAGTGAGTATCCTCTTTATAACATTCTTTCTGCAGTGAGCACATGTCTTCCACCTTGTATATAGACCAACTATTTCTTTCACTATGACTGTAATTACTTCTTTATGTACATAGGTTCATAGGTTCATAGGTTCATACTAGGCTAGCTGCCCTAGGGCATTTATAAGCCTAGCCAGAATGTGTTTGGCTTTCGCCACCCATTTTAAATTAATTTTGCTATGCCCTTTTTCGAGGTTAGTATACTGTGCATCTGTCTAACAGTGACACAGAAGTGATACCCGGGGTAAACCTACGATCTCCCATCCACTCATCAAGATTCCTCTTGAAGAGAGTCAATGATGGACTCTGCCTAACCTGGACTGGGATTTTATTCCAGAGTGAAGGGAGCCTCTGGGTTATGAATCTGTCCCTCCAGCATGTCCTATTTATTTCAGTGTTGAGGTTCAAGTCTCTCGAGCGCGTAGCTCGATGGGATTTGGATTTTCTGAGGTGCAGCATGTCCATTAATTCCGGGTTGGACATGGCTTTATACGTCAGGCACAGATCGCCTCTGAACAGGCGGTATGCCACTGAGTAGAGCTGGAGTTTCTTTAACCGGGCAGCATATGGCATCTGTTTGAGCCCTTTGATCCTCTTGGTGAGGTACTTTTGGGGTCTTTCATATTTAATAATTTTCTTATTTCTCAGTGTTATATTTTTTTTATAACCTATATACGTCATTGTAAAGGTACATTCCTACCCAATATACTTATGGTGAATATCAATCACTTTCCCATGGTTATAGTACTGTATTTTGCCTTGTTAAACTCAGTAGTCACAGTCTGTATAATTTAGTTCTGTATAATTCAAGTTGTTGAAGAAAATCTTCATGTATATATATTTAGATATTTTTTTGGACTTTTGTTCTGTCTTGATTTATTTTAGTTTAAAGTGGAGCTTATCTCCCTGGGCCTCTACTGAAAAAGGACATGTATCCAGTTAGACTAGCCCAGTCAACAAATATAAAATAAATAAATAAATAAATAATTAAAAAAAAATGTATATATATATATATATATATATATATATATATATATATGTGTGTGTGTGTGTTTGTATTTGTGTATATATATATATATATATATATATATATATATATATATATATATATATATATATATATATATATATATATATCCATATATCTATAGATATATGTCTATATATCTATAGATATATGGATATATATATATATATATATATATATATATGGGATCCGGACACATGCTCGACTAGCATATGTCCGAATCACAAAACATCGAACACACATACAAGAAAGCGCTTAACATCGACAAGCGCTTCCGTGTATGTGTGCCTGTTTCGTAGATCGGACTATAGTGCGGGGTAAGGGAAAATTCCCTTTTCCCCACTGTAGTGCGATTTCGGAGTGAGAATAATAAAGTAAGGGGGGTGTGGGGGGGGGGTAAAAACGTAGATTTTTGTTTTTGAACTACACATACATGGAAGCACTTTTCGATGTTACGTGCTTTCGTGTATGTGTGTTCAATGTTTTGTGATTCGGACATATGCAAGTCGAGCATGTGTCCTAGACCCTATAGATATATATATATATATATATATATATATATATATATATATATATATATATATATATATATTTATATGTTTACCATATGTCCAGAACATGGAGTGGAGTCCTACCTCAGCACCAAAAGTCTCAACCTCTTAGTACATGGGGATGTCATGTATATATTGCAGGTATATATGTAGACTGTTGCTACTGTAACAGGGGTTGTCAACAGACATGTTGTGTGTGGGAGGTCACATCTGCTATAGACATGTACGCCATTGGTTACTGACAGACATCCTAAGGACATCATAGTACAGTACCACTGATAGCACAGTAATGATCCTGTGGACTACAGAGATATGACCAATATATGTGGACAGTCTGGCACTCTCTGGTCAGTCCAGAGGTATACACAGATCCCATTAGTGCGAGACATGTGGAACAAGCCTGACACTGTGGATGTTAACAGCCATGTACATGGGTATATCACGTAAATACTGGACTGCATATGCCCACACAGTTTATGCATTCACACACTCCTGTCTGTCCTGACACATAACAACTGGTGGTGCAGAGGTCTCAAAGCCACATACTACCACATATATCTGTACAGCATCCCAGTGCTTTGTCAGAAATACACAGCAGTTATGGTGGCCCAGCAGCAGCAGTACTTCTTGCAAATATTTGGACATAACATCACACTGGGTAATTACACTAAGCTGCTAGGCATGTAACAAAGCACTGTGCAAACTACAGGCAGACTGCCACAACACTGGCCTACACTTCATATGGGGGAATACACATGTACCTGCAAATATAGCAGGCTCTACAGGCATGTCACAGCACAGAGTAACAGGCACCTGTGTGAAAGTGCATACCCACAACCAATGTGAACACAGCCACGGCCACATATGGTATGCAAGCTTAATATTATACTATATGGACTGCCTGATCAACACCATCCTCATATGTGCCACTCACACACTAACCCAACATATACTGGGTCATTACACAGTGTGGTCCAATGCCTGTCTGAGGTATGGGACACGTGTGTGTTTGGCCCTACAAACATGTGAGCCGATAGGGTACCATACACTGGAGCAGCATGTAACATCAGATAGAACAGGACCAAGAACAATGACATCTACCACAGTCTGTAGACAGGCCAGGTACGTATTTTCACAATACATGTACTGTCAACAATCACCATAAATACATAGACCCCACTACTGTACACACAACCATAGAATGCCCAGGTTATGTCCTCAGAAATAATCCCTACTATACAAAACATGTCTAGCAGTCTGATATCTGACTGGCTTGTTATCAGGTATGATGTCAATAAATAATGGTGGACAGAATATATGCACCTCTTACTGCATGACATATGTACAAAGGTTGACAGACTTGTCGCTGGAGCCACAAACACTGGGCCAATATTGGCATGTTGCTGTGATACCCTCAAACATTTACTGCTGTAACAGGGTTTGTTGTGACATATGTCCTGTGAGGGATATGAAGTCAGTAACTCTCATGGCTGTCACCATGTACTGACTGCAATCCTCAGACTATGCTTCTGCAGTTCTAAGATAGGTGATCTGTGAGTAACACAAGAAACATAAGACTCCAAACACTGGCCAGTCCGCAGATAACCCTACAGGTGGGAGTTTCCTTAAACAAATAACACTCTCATAACAGGTATTAAATCATGTAGACCACCCATATCCACACAAACCCTGTTAAACCAATATTACTCCAAATGCAGAAGAACAACACTTACATTCTGTAGTCATGTCTGGAACATCCTCCTCCTGTTTGTTGGCCTGTCTCCACAGTGTATGTTGTTAGAGGTATATCCTACTACCATCTGTGATGCTGTTTGCCAAACACCGACATGAGGTCCTGCTCACATTGAATGAAAAGGGCCAACACCCACATGATGTTCCTAGTTATAGGAGTGTGTTTCCATGCAACTGGCTATGGGAATGTTACCACAGCTGTTCCACATGTAATCAGCTAGTGGGGACTGCAATTCATGCAGCGGCCATCAGCTGATCATGAGCATCACTTACAAAACACAAGCTGCTGCCTAAGCAAAGCAGGTGTACTTCTCCACATCCACCAGAGAGGGAGTGAGAGAGACAGACAGAGACAAAGTAAGACAGGTAGGGGGTGGGAGAGTAAAACCTAAGCATGTTGGTGTCACACACTTACCAGTACGGGGTTTCAAACCCCTGCCTGACTATGTATTGCTATCACATGTCTATGCAGTTATTGCATGCACCACAGAGCTTACATGCTGGGGGGGGGGTACTGTCCAAAGGTATATTTGATGGTGAGTGACATCTGCAACAGTGATAAAGCAAGGATAAGGTAGGTGTAGAACACATGCCTGTATGGGACATGTGTGTGTTTGGCCCTACAAACATGTGAGCCGATAGGGTACCATACACTGGAGCAGCATGTAACATCAGATAGAACAGGACCAAGAACAAGGACATCTACCACAGTCTGTACACAGGCCAGGTACATATTCGCAATACACATACTGTTTACTATACACATAGTGGTTGTTGCCTAACCGAGTGTGTTTGCGTATGAGACATGGGTTGAGAATGTTCTCTGGGTAATACAAGGGTTGCCTGAATTGTTTGCCAGGCCTTGAAGTCACATGTAGGGGTATGGATTGTTAACCCAGCCTCTCTGCTGTTTGTCCAATGTCAACACAGCCACACTCTGTCAGGGACTCACACACATTATCACAGATGGCAGGGTCAGGATTAGATTTTCTAAGTAGCTGGTTTGCCACAATACAGTAATACCCATGTTATCACATGCACCACAGGGGTTATCAGGATGATATATGGTCAAAGGGTATGTCAAGGTGTCTGAAATCAGAAGATATGCTTCAGTAGGCCAATGGGAGGTGTAGTGAGTGTGAATGGTGTCCAAATAATTATATTCCACACACACACACAGACACAGGTTGCGAGTACTGACATGCATGGGTGCATTGCTTCACAGGTGTGTAGTAGTTGACTGCGCCAGAAGGCTGTACAAGGCTAGGTAAAGGGTATACCTTGGCATCAGGCCACATGAAAATGGTCTGCAGTGTGGCTCAGGGGTGTAGTGTCTGGATTGGCCCACACAGGTGGGTATTGTATTCACCATCCAGTCATCTGGGTTACTATTGTGGGTGGCTAGTGCTGTGCAATGCTTGCCATGTATGTATTCTATAGTCCATGTCATGGACAGTGTCTGGGATGTGCACATGTCCCACATGCATGTTCTGTGACAGGTGGAAGTGTACCTGGGGTGTCTGGGGCATGTTGTGTAGACAGATTATTATCATCAGATGTGCCATTCCTGGCCTCATGTGGTCAGAACTGGCAATGGACACCAGGTTGACCCTGCACCTACATTGACTGCATGATACAGGTATTTCCTGGTGTCAGTGGCATCTGTCCATACAGTGCATGTGTATAAGGCATGGTATGTCCTTTGTGGGTTACATTTACTGGCACTACAGTTGTTGCAGGTGTCCAGTGGGGAACATAGTGAAGGAGCACTAGATGCAATTATGTGCCTATTGTAGGGATGGGACAGGGTACCATGCCCTCTGTAGTCCACTGCAATCACACTATGGTTACTATGTGTGGGAAATATGCAGGGAACTACCAACATAGTGGTTGTTGTCTAGCCGAGTGTATTTGTGTATGAGACATGGGTTGAGAGTGTTCTCTGGGTAATACAAGGGTTGCCTAAATTGTTCGCCAGGCCTTGATGTCACATGTAGGGGTATTGATTGTTAACTCAGCCTCTCTGCTGTTTGACATCTGTTATCTTTGTAAAGTCGACATTGTGACATATAATAGGCCCACCATATAAGAATTTTGCAAAACCCACTCCACAATGAGTTCAGTTGTTACACACTCACAGCCACCTCCACACAGATATGAATGACAAACACACACACACACCAAGTCTCACAGTTGCCATGTCTGGGATTGGAACTCATACCTAACTAGTACATCACACTACAGCATTACACAGTTATATCACATGCCATGAAGATTACTGGGCTACTCCTTCCCCAAAGGTGAATTTCAAAGTGAATGACATCAGCAGGCTTGCCAAAGAAGGGCAATGGAGGTTGTAGTGACTGTGAATGGCTTCAAAAGCATTGCTCCTACACAGACAAACAAACACACAAACTTGCCATGTCTGGGAACAGAACGCCTATCTAGCTCGTTTATCACACTACAGCATTAGGCAGTTATAGGACGTGACATGGAGATTACTGGGCTATTGTTTCCCAAAAGGTGTATTTCAAAGTAAATGACATCAGCAGGCTTGCCAAAGCAGGGCAATGGAGGTTGCAGTGACTGTAAATGGCCTCAAAAGCATTGCTCCCTACACAGACAAACAAACACATACAAACATCCACACTTGCCATGCCTGGGAATAGAACTCTTACCTAACTGGTTGTGGTGGTGCTGCGGTAGCGTTGTCGCCTCACAGTAAGATGTCATCCTGTTTGATTCTCAGCTAAAGCGTCTTCTGTGTGGAGACATGCATGAATGGGAATACCTTCGTTGAAGGTTGTGCATCAGAGCTGGCAACTCGGCACGTAAAAATCTACTGCCAATCATTAGCAGACAGGAGTTCCGCTGTGGCAACCCCTAACCAGGAAAAGCCAAAAGACACAACAATCTAACTAGTTTATCTCACTACAGCATTATGCAGTTATGGGACGTGCCACAGAGATTACTGGTCTACTTTTTTTCCAAAGGTGTATTTCAAAGTGAATGACATCAGCAGGCTTGCCAAAGCAAGGCAATGGAGGTTGTAGTGACTGTGAATGGCCTCAAAAGCATTGCACCCTACACAGACAAACATGCACTCTTGCCATGTCTGGGAATAGAACTCCTACCAAATTAGTTTAATCACACTACAGCATTACACAGTTATAGGATGGGCCATGGAAATTACTTGGCTATTGCTTTCCCAAAGGTGTATTTGAAAGTGAATGACATCAGCAGGCTTGCCAAAGCAGGGCAATGGAAGTTGTAGTGACTGTAAATGGCCTCAAAAGCATTGCTCCCTGCACAAACAAACACACACATCCACACTTGCCATGTCTTAGAATATAACTCCTACCTAACTAGTTTATCTCACTACAGCATTATGCAGTTATAGGACATGCCACGGAGATTACCAGACTACTCCTTTCCCAAAGATGTATTTCAAAGTGAATGACATCAGCAGGCTTGCCAAAGAAAGGCAATGGAGGTTGTAGTGATTGTGAATGGCCTCAAAAGCATTGCAACCCTACACAGACAAACAAACACACGCACACTCTTGCCATGTCTGGGAATATAACTCCTACCTAACTAGTCTATCACCCTAAAGCATTACGCAGTTATAGGATGTGCTATGGAGATTACTGGGCTACTCTTTCCCCAAAGGTGCATTTCAAAGTGAATAGCATCAGCAGCCCTGCCAAAGTAGGGCATTTGAAATTGTAATGTGTGTGACTGGCCTAAAAGGCATCCATCCCTACACAGACAAACACACACACAGTTGCCACATCTGGGAATAGAACTCCTGTCTAACTAGTACATCACACTACAGCATTACACAGTTATAGGACACACCACAGAGATTACTGGGCAATTATTTCCCCAAAGGTGTATTTCAAGGTGAAGACATCAGCAGGCTTGCCAAAGCAGGGCAAAGGGGAGTGCAGTGTTTGTGCATGGGCCATAACCCATTCATCTAGAGGCAAACACACAACACTCAGGCACACACAGGTATATATTTCGCAGGTACGTGCAAACAACTGCTAGATGATTACTGACTTGTACAGTCATGTTACACAGTTAGCACAAGTACCACAGACACTATAGTGCTGAGGGATACCAGAGGCAAATGTCTATGGTGATTGACATTTGCACATCATGTGGTTTTAGCCAACTGGATGTGTGCTGGGTGGGACAGGCCTCATGATGGGAGGCTCCTTGTCACTGTCACTCTCTTCCACACATCTATGTATGTGTATTTGTGGGCCTATTATAGTGTGTTGTCCTTGGATATATGTGTGTATTCCTATCCAATTTGTGTGCAAAGCATGACTGGTGTGTACTGAGGAGTGCACTAACATCTGCGACTGTCAGATATGTATGTCCACTGTTGTTGCCAGACATGGGCTTCATTTCTGTGTGTGAGCATGTCCAATATGACCTTCCAGTATTTTGTTGTCTGACTTGGCCTTCATTTCTCTAAGTGCGGAAGTATCCCCAGTATGACCGTCTGTATTGAATGCGTGAATCCATTTCAGGTAGACTGTACTCAAGTGCAGACTTTTGTAATCTACACCTACAGCTACCAAACTGTTTCTGCAGGATATCTGTAGATCAGTTGACAATTTGGGGTCAAAATGGGCAAAGAATAGTGGGTTACTGTAGGTAATTGTGTCTGTCCTGCTTCTGCTACATGGTCCTGGTGTTAGCAGAGATATTCAGACATATGTACTATTTTACACTGTGATGTTTTATGTCATCAAGTACTGTCAGGTATACATATTTGCTTGCAGTGATGTCCTGGGGAACACAGGGTGAATGCAGCTGTGTCCAGTATTGTGGTCAGCAGCCTAAATATTTTTGCACAATCATGCCATTCTGGAGGGGAAGCTGCAGACACTTGCTGTTGGGTCTGTGTAAATGGTTCAGCACCTTGGCATAGTGGTGGCAGAGGATCCCATGCTTGTACATCCATCCATGTGATATCCTGCTGTGGCCATACCTCGCAGCTGTACAGATTCACACAAGTGACCCAGAGACAGGGGTCATAATTCTGGACATTACCCCTTCACATTGTGGTTTACGAGCTGGTTTGTAGCCACCCATTCTTGTGTTTGCAGCCAGGGATAGTATGTGCACACAGCTGAGTTTCGGACTTCACACACTCCATGCCGCCCATGCTCCCACCCCCACCTCTGTTATTCTAGTCTCTTCTATACATTATGCAAATATTATCTAATATTGTTCGTGGTGGTCTTTTTACTATGACCAGTGTTTCCTTGGTGGGTCTTCCTAGGATATTCCTAGATACTCCGGTGGAGATTTTACCTAAACCTATGGACAGTGCACCCACAAGTGTAGAGGTTGCAGCTGGGTCGAATTCTACATGTAACGGATTTGTTCGCAATGAAGGAGTCAGTGGAAATGAAAGAGACAATGGGGTGTTGAATAAATGGACTAAAGATAGAAAGTTATGGAACCAAAATCCTTTTTCGAAAATTGGTAAAAAAGTAGACACCTTTCATAACCCTGAAGTATCGGAAATGTTGTCACGGATGGAGAAGTTGCTTTTTAAAGAAACTGCTACATTTTTAAATTCGCAAAGTATGCAGAGATATGAGGAGTTAGAAATTACTCCTCGGGGGTTAAGAGCTACTAAAAACCCTTCCAGACCATTTGATTTAACTGTATCGGAAGAGCGGGTGTTTCATGAGAGGTGGATAGCCGCTGCTCACAATTGCAGCTTAGAGTGGGTTCATATTTTAGTTGAGCGTGATCTCTTTAAGAGACAGAAACTTAAAGAAGAGATCAAAGGGTTATGTCAGGATATTACAAACATGATTTCACATGAAGAACTGCAATGTTTTTTGGTGAAAACCAATGAGCAGCTGGTCAGTTACGAAAAAGAATTGATTGATAGAAAGAAGAACAAATTGATTCGCGACATACGCGATTACGATAATAAAAAGGCATTCCTAGTGGCGACCAATCCAAAGGGACGAAAACAACACGTTCAGTTTGAACAGCAGAAGAAGTCAGCTCAGAATACGGCAAAAAGGGCGTTTACATCAGGGGAAAGTATGACTTCAGTAACGGAAGGTGATACAGATGAAGATTTTCCGTATTTACCGCCAGTGGGGAACAATACGTATCTGAATTCGTTTCGTGGAGGGTATAGAGGTAGAAAACGAAGCTGGAATGGGACAGCACAAGGCTACTATCCAGAGCAACGTACGTTTCAACGGACAAGTAAACGAGGCAAATGGGACTAGTAGCTCTAATTGTTTGTCAGTATGTGAGTATGTAGTGAATTTATCAGGGTTTGAGCTTTCTGAAGCTCAGATGTCTGTGTTAACTAAAGGGTTAAAGTATATACCTACGGTTTTCCCTAGACTACATGAATTGAAAAGTGATATCTTTCGTTTTATACGGAAGTTAAAGTTAGTGAATTTTTTTGCCATGGAAAGTGTGAATAATAATGAAAATTATGATGCAGATGAATATAGTAGTAGCTCAAATGATAGTTTTTATTCATGCTGTTCCATGGAAGAAGATGAAATTACTTGTATTAATGCATATTGTAAGCTGAATACTGACAATATAAAAGTTAAAAGTGGTTTTGTTCCTTATTGCAATAATGAGACCATACAATGTTTAGATAAATCTTTAAATCTTAATACACAAATTGCTTATGACAAGTTCATAAGTCAAAGGAAAAAAGGTGTAAAATACAATTTGAATAAAAGTGAGTGGCATGGTTTAAATGATTTAAGTAAAAATATACAAATGGTATTTAAACCATCTGATAAAGGTGGAAAGTTAGTTCTAATGAACTATACTCAATATTTAGCTATGTGTTATAAGCATTTGAATGATAAGACAGTTTATCAGTGTATAGATATATTGGAATATGACAAAGCCCAAGCTATGTATATTGCATTATTGGAAAAGGGCAAAAGATTGCATTATTTTTCAGGCAAAGATGTGAAAGATAAATTTGCCATAAAAAATCCGAGAATGCCATGCTTTTACTGTCTGCCAAAGATTCACAAAGATCTGGTGAATCCACCAGGTCGGCCTATTGTTTCAGCTAGTGGGAGCTTTCTGAATAACATCTCATGTTTGTTACATGAATTTTTAGTGCCAATAGTAAAAAAATTACCTTCTTATGTAAAGGATGTTTTTGAATTTTTGTCAGTAGTAAAACAAGTTAAATGGAATGAGGAAATGTTCTTTATAGTAATAGACGTAGTTAGTCTTTATACAAATATTAAACATATGGATGGCATTAGAGCAATGAAACACTTTTTAGGTGATAGTCCCTTGGTGGAATACATTGTAGAATTACTCATGATGTGTTTACAGAATAATATATTTGAATTTGATGGGCATTTATATAGGCAAAAACAGGGAACAGCGATGGGGGCTCCATTTGCCCCTTGCTATGCCAATATATTTATGGGCTTGTTTGAACACTGTTATATCTATACCAATAAGTTTTTTTGTAAATATGTAATCAATTATTATAGATACATAGATGATCTCATTTTTATTTGTAAAGGGGGCAGTGAGTTAGCTGATCAATTTGTAAATCAAATACAAGTTAATAGTATGGGAATAAAATTTGATGGATTACAGAAAGGTAATAAGGTTAACTTTCTGGATGTGGAATTGATAGGGGATAGTTACCAACATAAGGTAATTTCCAAAATACATAGAAAATTTCCAGAAATTAATAATATATTACATGGGGAAAGTTTTCATCCTTTGCACACTATTAAATCTATCCCATATACTGAGTTTAATAGAATAAAAAGATTATGTAGTGAGATTAGAGACAGAAATGTTGAATTATATGACAGTTTTCAGAGATTTAAAAAAAGGGGGTATGATGAAATGAATTTAAAAGAAAGTTTAAACAAAGTGCTGTATAGCAAAAATGAGAAATATAGTTTGACATATTATAAGAAGAGTAATAGAAGGGAGCATGATAGGAATATTTACTTTACCACTACGTACTCAGTAATATCAGAAGAATTTATTGATATAATTAAATCAAGTTGGAATATTTCTAAAAAAGAAGTAGATTGCCTGCAACAGATGAAACTTTTGTTTTCTTTCAATAGGGGAAGAAATATTAAAGATTTTATAGTGCATAGTAGGTTCCAAAGGCCGAAATTAGAGATAGTAGATAGAATAAAAGAAAAAGGTACAATAGTGTGTGGAAAATGTACGATTTGTAGATATGTTACTCGACGCTTTGATAAAATTAATAATAAGAATTTTGAGACAAATGAATGTTTTACTTGTAAAAGTCAGAGAGTTATATATGCTATTAAATGTACATGTAACAAATTCTATATAGGTGAAACGAAAAGACAATTCTCCTGTAGAATAAAAAGAACATATAAGGGACGTTAGGAACAATAAAATAACTAGTCCTGTAGCCATACATTTTAATGAAATACATAATGGCAGTTTGGATGGTTTTGAGACAACAATTTTAGACAGTGTTGTTTGTAACAAATTTATGGGTGATGAACAAGTGAAACAGTTATTAAGAAAGAAAGAAGCATTCTTGATATTGAAATTTAATACTATGTCTCCTGTGGGATTAAATCAAGAATGCTTCTGGAAAAGTTTTGTGTAAATATGTAAATATGAACATGTTGTTTTAAGAAGTATGGTTTAAAAGCTTGTAATATATGTAATTAATCAATTATTCTATTAATCAATTATGGTCTGCTATATATAGACTGAGAGTTTTTTAATGAGTGTACTCTGTTAAAGGCTTTTGGCCGAGGCGCTAGAGGTTTATTCTACAACTGTTTTTTGAAATAAATTCCTTCTGAGGAGTTGCTGGATTGCTGTTTGTGGTTTTTCAATTATCTAATATGTTCCCTATATTTATCACCTCATCCCAGCAGTAATTTGGTGTTGGTCCACAGGTCATGCAGTAGGATATGGTGGATGTGTTACTGTGATTTATCCACATGGCCTTGCATTTGGGTTCTGTGGACTGTGTTATATTGTTATTTGGGAGTCCATGACATAATATACATTGGCAGTACAGGTGAGACACAGGCCTTTGGCAGAGGACTGTAGGCCATGTGGTAGTGATGCAGGCCAGCTGTAGCAGGCTGTGGCATTCTGTCACTCCTACAGTCTCAGACTGCAATACACTATATTCCCCTGGGGTGACAGGGTAGGTGTGCAAGGTGTTCATGCCAATACTTTCTGTTATTATTGATCCAGTGGTGTGGATGCTGGCAGGGTGCTGCTTACAGCTATGGACACACCTGCATGGGACACCTGCTCTGTATGCTGCATTCTTTCACTATTGCCATATAGAGGTGGGGGTCATATTGTACCCATTCACAACAGCAGGGATAAGGCCAGAAAGGTACCTGTGGGTGGAGGTGGGGTGAGCTGGGTGCATGTGTGCTATGGACACTACTTGCATCTGACTCACAGATATGCATGGGGCATTCCACTTATGCTGGCTTGTGCAGGGACATCAGCTGTTTAAGCAATAACCAATGACGTGGTGTGGTATATATTGAAGATTTACCCATGGTTGGTGTGGCTTAATCACAAGGGCGAAGTCTGAGTGATTAAACAAAGGCAACCATGGGTAAATCTTCAATATACCACAACCACGGAGTCGGTTATTGCTATTATACAATGACATTATTTATGAAAAAAAATTACTTTTCTTAAATAATGTCTTTGTATAATGGCAGATTGCTGTTCGTCCACCGGTTGTGGTATACTGCTTCTGCGTTTTGATGTACTGTGCATGCGTATGGTACTTGCGTTCCCATGCATACCCAGTGCATCATGGCTTTGAAATGGAAGCAACAGAGAAAAGAAAGTCTCCATTGCTCCATTTTCTCTCTTTTTTTATTGTAAAAAAAAAAAAAAGTTTTGGGGTAGGTTATACCTTTTTCCATTGGTATAGTGTGGGATTTAACAATGGGCACACTGATTGGGCTGGCCAATCAGCATGCATGTTTTAGAATATTAATAGGGAGACATTGTATAATCCTCAATACTTCATTCTTATGACCTTTGTGTTCTGACAGTGTTTGGCCAGACGACATCGGTATTCCCTACTACAAGCCCAAATAATGTGCTGCAAACCTGTATATACAATTCCAAGGGTGTGTCCATTTGACAGTTACATATTATACACTGTCAGTCTGAGGTACTTCCCCCAGTGTACTGCTTGTACGTCTGGGCCGACATTCATGCCATGTCCATCTTTCAGATGGTGACACATATTAATTCCAAACATTTATTATGGCTTACTGCTGGAATGTGTTTTGCTGGAAAGCATAGTGTTTGGCACTGCAATTGTGAGAACTTGGCCCTGTCACCGGCAGTACTGGGCAACGGCCACCAGGACAAGCCTCACCATGCATACATACTGATGACTCTCACACAATATTAGACACACATCAACCTAACACATACAGACCTGCATATTGTACATATACTACAATCTATCCTGCTGCCTTGGCCAACTCAGGTAATCTGTGCTCCACTGTTATTATACCTACACATACATGTTACTACATTTCTACATAGGATTGGGTCAGGGGGGCACACCTGATTGTTACTACATTTCTACATAGGATTGAGGGGCACACCTGACTATTATGTTTCTACATAGGATTTTGGGGGGCACACATGACTGTTACTACATTTCTACATAGGATTGGGGGGGGCACACCTGCACTTGTGCACATTTGCTATGATTGTACTGGCATTTCAGGTACTCCATTTCATTCTGTATTCTAACCTATCATGCTGACTGGATGCATATCAGTGTACTACAGGTCTTAGGTTTGATTGACCTACATTTCAGTTTCTGACTTCTTACCCTCCAGAACTAACATCCCACTGCCTGACCTGTTGTACTCTGTCTGTGTATGTCTGGGGGGGATGTTCTCCATAGCATTCAATCAGAGGCCTTAGCACAGCCTTTGTTTGTGTTTGTCTATACCTGTCCTGCTGGCTGAGACTGTTGTTGGGTATGTGAGCCTCCCTGACTGACATGTGTGTGTCCTATGAACATACATGTGGCCCAGCACCTTTCCTGCAGTGTGTTTTGTCACCTTGTCTAGTACTGGCTACTATGGTGACACCAGTATTTGTTACAGATCTCATGCTGCCACTATAGGTGTCTACTATCTGCTGGCATCCCATTCAGCCACACGATTCCCTTGCATGCTCACATCCATACCATAGATACAAGTAACAATACATACTACTCCATTCGGCAACTGGTAGGAAGAGTGACTTACCTTGTGGCTGTGCCAGTTTGGAGGATGGTGTTGGAGGGCTGACTATGTCAGATGCACATAGTACACTCCCTATACATGGTTAAGCACAGGTAGTGCCATGTTTGGCATCCCTTTTACTGTATGTGCGAGTCAGAGAGAGATGTCATTCCCTGGGTCCCTACCTTGTCAGTGTATGTGCTATGCGTTGCCTCTTTGCCAAGGCCTGGGAATACTGGGCATGCCTCCTTCTGCCTATTGGGGCAGGCTCAGGTTGTTCCTCCTCCGAGTCACTCTGTACCTGTGCAGGCCTTGACAATGGTGGGGGGCTGTGTGGCCCTGCCCCATGCTGCTCCTGATGCAGCTGTTTCCTGCAGGATCATATTGTGTAGCATGGCACATATGATGACAATTTGGGTACATGTAGCTGGAGAGTACTGCAAAGCTCCACTAGATACGTCCAGGCACTGGAACCGTGACTTGAACATCGTAAACACATGCTCTATTATGATTCTGGTCTGTGCGTGTGCCTCATTATAGGGTTCTTGTTCATGGGTGTGTGCATTTCTGATGGGTGTCATCAGCCACGGCTCCAATGTGTAACCAGCATCCCCCGCTAGGTGACCATAAGGGATGTTCCCATTGGCAAAGCTCTGGTACAGCTGCGTCAGATGCCAGATGTGGGAGTCATGATAGCTTCCAGGGCAGCCAGCATACACATTCATTATAATGCCCTGGGCATCACACACAACCTGGCAGTTGATGGAGGGGAGGCCCTTGTGGTTGATGTAGACCCCTACCCCGCTCACCGGGTGGTGCTTTGATGCTGCACGTCTATACCACCCACTACCTCAGGGTATTCTTCTATTTGGTGGAAGAGACGCATATTGCTGGCCAACACCTCACGGGTGTTGTGGAAATATATGTGCTCACTGGCATGTGCTGACATGGCATCCAGGAACTGGTGGAGTACCCTGGATGTTGATGCCTGTGAGATCCCCTTGATATCCCCAGTTGGCCTTTGGAAGGTACATGTGGCTAATATTCTTAGGCATATACATACCTTGGTATCCACTGAGATGGGTTCCCCTCTGTTAGTTCTGTGTGTGAGGTGTGGCCGGCACAGCTCAACAATTTGCTGTAGGAGATCCCTGTCCACCCTATAGCGCTCCACTATCTCCAGCTCATGTAGCCCCTGGTAGGTTACCCTGGGTCTGTACACTCTTATCCTTCTCCTCACTGTGGGTTGGTCATCAGCATTCTCATCCTCATCACCCTCAGCCTCTTCCACATGTTGATTTATGATAGCTGCTGCAGCCCCTATCATTTCATTGCTGGTAAAATCTCCCCACTTGTGTACACCAGTGGTGTAGAGTTTGTGGGAAAAACCAGAAGGAAAGGTGTTTGCATAGTTTATAGTAGTGTGCTGGGTTGGGCTGGTCTGCTGCCTGTGTAATTGGCTGTCTGATACATTTCACCTGCCAGCTATGCTAGTTTTTCTTGATTACCTTCCTACTGCTGTTTTCCCTTCCCATTGCCTTCCTGTTTAAGCCCAGGGGTGCGCCGCACAAACACAGTGCTCAGATGTGCACAGAGTTGCTATTTCCTGGTTTACTTTTTTTCCCCTTTAAAACCCGGTGCGCAGTGTGCACACCCGCTTAGGCAATGTAAAGACTGCAAGGCAGCCTCAGACACCCCCCTTTGCTTAGCTCTGCTAAGCTCAGGTCAAATCCAAGTCACAGGGTTCCGATAGGCTTACAGTATGCCTGACACACCTCTCTATGATGTCAGCTAGCTCTTAGGCTTGCACCATGCTCTTCCTGCACCAAGGTTGGGTGCAGGCTAGCCATGAGGGAGAATCTGGAATTCTGTATCATTCCCCTCATTTGCATAGGATTGCCTGCTAATGCATAGTTACAAGTCCCACACTGAGCCTTCCCCCTTAGCAACCACTATTCACTGGCCATGTTGTCTTCGGCCTGCCATTGAGTATAATGGCAAAATAGTGATGTTGGATACATTGCTTATTTCAGTTTTTTTTATTTTTGGCCTGATCCCATTTGCGAGCTGCTGCCCTATGCTTAAACAGCCGAAATCAGCTAAAAAATTTTATTTTTTTTATTTTGGCAACTGTTTTCCATGCCAAAGGCTATATATATGGCAATTGGCATGCTTTCAACATAATATACTCCTTTATTTGGAACGGTCATGGCTCCATTTTGTAGTTTGAAGAAATGTACTCAGTTACTAACCAAGTACATTTTTACAGACTACACTAACCCTGCATGGCTGACTGCCAGCTTCCTGGATTGCAAATTCACCTCATTTGCATGGTTTTCACCTGCAAATGGGGTAATTTGCATACAGGAGCTGTGTCCATGCAGGAATAGTGCAGGAGTGCTCGTGCACATCCCTGGAGCTTATTCCTGGATCGCACGGCAGCCATATTGCCTCCAGCAGCTCCTGCACTATTCCTGCATGCCGTGTAGAGCTTGCTGAATCCGGGGGATTATATACACTGTTCGAGTAGCTGGTATGAGTATAGGAACTTACATTTCTAAAGCAAGACACAATGCAATGTACGGCAGGCAGTATGTCATGCAAATCTTAATTACTGTTGTCTCAGTAGTCTAAATGAGTGAATTCATGTTTAAAGGTAAGATAATATTAAATAGGTTTGATAGAGAAAGGATGATAGGCACTATTAATGAGCAGAAATGCAGACTGCTGTGCCAAATGGAAGGTTTCATTTAAGCAAATCTTCTTGTTCTGCTCTTAGTTTGCTCTTCTAACTGGGTTATTAAAGTTTTTAATTATACAGGGATTTATCCAGAGACTTTGTGTTTTCTTCTTTTTTTTTTTTGATAAAGAGTATCTCCAAAGTGTCTTATGTGGTTGTAATGCACTTTACTCCACCAGCTAATCCACCACAACTAAAGACTGGTAAGTCTTCCAATAAATATGGCAACATGACAAGTATTACCAGTGTCAGTGTCTTTCTTAACTGAAAACAGAAAAACTAACAGGGTTCTGAACTTTTGCAGAGGTTATCTTTGATGTTTGTTAACAGGTCCTCCAGTTGTTTTGGAGAGGTCTGATCTGAGTCTCTGTTTTCATAGGTTCATAGGTTCATACTAGGCTATCTGCCCAAGGGCATTTATAAGCCTAGCCAGAGTTTTGTGGCTTTCGCCACCCCTTTAGTTTGGAGGATACTATGCCCATTATTTTGCTGTGCCTCTGTCAAGCAGTGACACTGAGATGATCCCTGGGGTATATCTGCGATCTCCCATCCATTGGTCAAGATTTCTCTTGAACAAAGCCAGCGAGGTGCTCTGCCTCACATGTACCGGGATTTTGTTCCACAGCATAGGGAGTCTCTGGGTGATGAATCTGTCCCTCCAGCACGTCCTATTAATAACTGTGTCAAGGTTTAAGTCTCCTGCCCTTGTAGTTCTGAGGGATCTAGATTTTTTGAGGTGAAGCATGTTCATCAATTCTGGGTTGGACATGGCCTTGTATGTCAGGCACAGGTCACCTCTGAGCAGACGGTAGGTGACTGAGTAGAGCTGAAGTTCCTTCAGTCGGGCAGCATAGGACATATTTTTGAGACCCTTTATCCTTTTGGTGAGGAACTTTTGGGGCCTTTCGTGTTGCTGCAGGTGTCATGTCAGATACATTCCGAATGGGGCATTGTACTCAATCATTGGCCTGATGAGTGATGAGTACAGGGGGACGATGACTTCCCTTGATCTAGATGCGAATCCCTTCATGATCAGGTGGGCAATGTAGAAGGTCTTCCTAACTACTTTGGCAACGTGAGTATCAAATGACAGGTTACTGTCAACCTGGGTACCCAGATCCCTGATAACCTCTTCTGTGCTTAGTGGGTTGCCGCCTATATGGTAGCTAGGGGTAACCTTGTTTTTCCCGAAGGGTATGACTATGCATTTTTTGGCGTTTAACTTTAGGCCATAGTTCTGGCACCAGTTTTCCGTTTCTATAAGACCCTTCTGAAGGATATCTGTGTCAGATGTGTTCTCAACTATGGCGCCCAGTTTGCAGTCATCTGCAAATTTTGTCAGCCATAATCCTCCTGTGTTTGCTTGTACTTCTGAAAAGTAGATGCCGAACAGGAGAGGGCCCAGGACTGAGCCCTGTGGGACACCACTTGTGACAGGCTTTGAGTCTGACATGGCGCCAGCAACTCTGACCCTGTGGGTTCTGTCACTTAGCCAATTTGCAACCCATCTTGTGACGTATGGGTTTACATTTAAGCTGATGAGTTTTTCAATGATACCTGAGTGGGGTATTGTGTCAAAAGCCTTTGCCAGGTCGAGGTAGGCTGTGTGGACTGTCTTTCCCTCATCAATGGCCTTGGTGACTGTTTCAAAAAAGTCCACCAGGTTTAAAAGGCATGATCTGCCCTTGACAAAGCCAAACTGGGTCGGATCCAAAGTCTGCAAGTCTCCTATGTCTTTATTTATGAGTTCCATTATGATCCTCTCCATAGCTTTGCAGATCAAGCTTGTCAAGCTGATGGGACGATAATTTCCCAGGTCGGTGGAGGCACCTCCTTTGTGAAGTGGGACCACAGTTGCCGTACGCCACTCCTTAGGCACATATCCTGAGGTGAGGCTAAGATTAAACAGCTGCCCTAACTGCGGGTTTAATTCCTCATTGAGTTCGTGGAGCACACATCCGGGGACACCATCTGGTCCCATGGATGCTGTGTTTTTTGCCTTGGAGAGAGCAGTTCTCACCTGAGCGTTTGAGATGTTTGGGGGGCTATAATTCTCTGTTATAGATATCTCACCTTTTGGGGGGGGGGGGAGTTTGCACTGAACCTGTCAGCCAGTATGTTGGCAATGTCTGTAGGTTCAGCAATTTTTACATAATTTTGAACTAATTCTGAGCATATCTGGGAGTTTCCTCCCAGGTTTCTAACATAGCTAAAGAAGGCCTTATGATTGTCCTTTGAGTCCTTGGCGACTTTTCTCTCAAAATTTGCCTTGGATGATTTTATGAGAGATATTAATTTTTTACTTATAATGATCAAGGGTGTTTTCCCTTTTAAGGATTTTGCTCTATCTTGTAGTAGCTTCCTCCTTTTGTTGTAGAGCTTGTTTATGGCTGGGGTCCACCAAACTGGACGCTTGCCTTTGGTACAAAGGGTCTTTGTTTTGTTTGGGATTGCCTGATCCATGCAGTCCTGTAGGTGCTGGTAGAAGGCATTTGTAAGTGATTCAGCGGCTTGAGTAATGGTTTCCGCAGTCTCGGGGGCCATAAAAGAGACCACACTAGTCTTTAGTCTATAGAAGTCTATCAATTACTTTTTTCTCTTCGCAGTGCATATCTGTAAATATTTTGACACTTATTGACAAAATCTTCTTTTAAAATACTTTTCTTCTCTTTGCTACTGCTTTATTTATCAATCAGTTAATTTTGGTTGCTGATCTAGAACTCTGGCTTTTTCTGCTAGTTGCTAGCACTCTTCCTGGGCTTTCATTCTGTCAGTCCACAGTTGTCTTGTGAAACTGTCAAATATTGTGACATTAAGGTACTTTATGTTGTGCATGGCTACAGTTTCTTGACACACTAAGTAGAAACTGACACCCATGTTCAGTCTTGAAATATTTCTCAGTCCATTAACATTTTAAAACATAATCTTAAATACTAATTTTTCATTACTTTCTTACATTTATAGACAGCACTGTGATAAGAATCTATGAAATCACTACCAAAGCAGAGAATTAAAATAGACTTAACATTCCTGTGGACTACGGAAAGTCATTTAAACATGGAAATATAACCAGTAGTACAATTGGGTGTACTACGCATGATCCTTTGGGTACCAAGTATTAGTCCAGTATGTTTGGATTGCATGGTTTAACTTGGACAGTGTATCTGCCATATGATAAGGTGGTCTGGCGGAAAAAGCTTCAGCATCGCAGATACTGTGTTCAGTCCTGAACTCAAAATCAGTGGCTGATATTTGCAGGAGGGTGACAGATAAACCAATGTAGTGACCTCAGTATGAGCTAGTTGCATTCTGGATACAGCTCCTAACTCAGAGCTACAAGGGTATGTTGCAATGCAGGCAGACATGCATACAGTACAAAAGTAGATGCTAATAGTTACATTCTCCACATGATCCATTAGAAAAGTCTTCCTTATAGCTCCAGGGTTTAGTCTAAATATCAGGTAACCAACAGTTGTGGTAGAGTGGCATTACTTGCAAAAATACTATTCTGCATGTAGTACAGTGCTCAGAGGACAGATCTCCATGTCACAACTCCTGGGTTCACTGCAGTGCTCTGTTATTGAGAGTACAGCAACATTTGCTGAAATGTATTGCTCTTATGGCAATGGAATGGTGCATCTACCTTATAACTAGTAGGTTCAAATATATATTAGTTTGCCCCTAGTATGCAAGAGTGAAGGTGAGGGTAGGTGAAGAGCTTAGATTTGTATGCATGACAGCCTACTTCTGCACTGCACAAAGGGTTCAAAATGGGCTATGCATGGTCCAATGAGTAATAATTTAAGAAGTCATTTATGTGCAGAAAGCATAATCAGTAAAGACAGCTGGTAAACAGAACAAAGAATATAGCATTTTTGTGCTTTCACAAAATGGTTTCAGGCATGGACGGAATGATCTTAGGGTCCAGCTGTGGCCCTCAGCCACATATTGGACAAACTTGGTTTAAAGGAAAACTCTTGTAAGAGACTTAAAACATACATTTTCTCTACATCTTGATATTATGTGTAAGAGACTTAAAACATACATTTTCTCAACATCTTGATATTATGTGCAGTACTGCAACCTCACAATAACACTGTGTTCAGTATTATTTAGTCATTTTTTTCTATCTAAAATGGCCTGATAAGGACTGCTGTACTAACATGACCACAAACTTTGAATGCAGTAAATCAGGTGATTTGTTTCTATTATTTATAGTAACAATGCTATGAGTCACTGGCTTCAGCTGTCTCCAGAAATGGTATCTATTTCATGTTTTTACTTTACTGCTCTAATGCATATTGATAACAACCAGCTAAAAATCATTTTATTGTTCATTTAATGTAGACAAACTAGCTAACTGCACTTTATGAAGGTATTCAAAGCTGCACTTCTGACAAGTTTGAATACCATCTCACTATTTCAGTTGTGTCAGGAATTGCAGCTATGCTGTTACCTCTGCCTGAAAGCTGTCATTTCAAATATGTGCTAAAGTTAATTCAGGCAACTTGTAGTATTTCATAATGTCCACAGTTTTCTACAATTACATAGGAAATAGCACGTTATTGACCAAAAACAAGAATTCTTACTAGTTTGCTTGTCAGCTACAATATACCTGATCCTTCTTAATATGAGGATTTCTCCTGACAAGTAAAACCATTGAAAAGTATTTCACTTCAGTGGTTATGTATGCTTAATAACAGTTTATTGACAGAAAATAACAAAAACTGTTTTTTTGTAAGGACACCCCTCCACACTCCCACATCACTAAACATGCCAACTTCCAGGACTGCGTAATCTTGAGGGTAGGCAGAAACTTCCTCAACCCACATATGGCCTCAATCTACTAAATAGCATTTTTTGATGAAACCTCAGAATTAGTTTTGTCAGAATGGAGATTCATGACCAAAGTGTGGTTTATTGTTCAAAAACTTTTTAGTAGATTTTTGTTTTCTCATTTCCATTTGCTTCTGTTAGAGATCACAAAAGTGTCACCGTCTTTTCTTTCTTTTTCAGACTTCGTATTGTTTCAGAAAAAGAATTTAACTCCACCTTTTTGAGACAGGGAAAACTACAGGAATATTATGGTTAATCAATTTCATTGAACGTGCGCCCCCCTTTTCCCCAACTCATTGCTTTTTAACAGATGTTATACTTAAATAAATGATTTTAGAGTTGCAGACCCCTATGAGAGAGGGTAGGCACAGCCCCAATAAATAAAAATGCATGAAATGGAAATCTGGAACTCACCTTTGGTCAGTTGTGTTTTGATGAAGCTAGCCCATTGATGAGATGTCATCATACATGCCAAGCTAATTGCATTCAATAAACCCTCCTCAAAAATCAGGTGCAAACATGTCAAGTTAGTAAAAATACATGCCACTGGGAGGTGACATGCCCTGCTGCTTGGGGACCTTCCAGGAAGAGGCATGCAGTGAACTGAAACTGCTTACTTTGCAGATGGAAATAAGTTTACTATGCTAGTGAGCATACGGCTGATATCATATAGGAGGGTATCAGATAGCTAATAAACAATATAATATTGTTAAAATACACTAGATGTCAGAGTAACCACCTCCTATGGTGTCTGTTGACATCTCTGAGATTGTGGAGTTCCATTGCAAACAGAAGGTACAATCTGAGTATGCCAAGGTGCTCCAAGCAGGATGGAAAGTATCTAGTAGGGGGTTATGTGGCCATTCTTAATATAAAAGTGTGACTGGCTCACTTGGAAGATGAACAGTATAAATTCAAAGAGGTGATAGTCTTGACATCCATGCTGTGAAGACTTCATTGTTAATTGTAAATTGGGTAACTGTTAAGTAAAGAGTGCAGGGTGAAAAGCCTTATTTCAAGAAGAGCAATCTAAACAGATTATTGGTTAGTACACAACTGCCAGAATAATGGAGGACATCGGTTATGCTATCTTTGTTGGGGGAGGTGCAGAAAAATATGGGAACTGCAGACTTGTTAGCACCACATCAGCATCAGGGAAAGTTGTGGGAAAATCTAGTACAGGTTGCGAGAGATGTAGCTACACCAAGAATCTTGAATCCCTGCTCTCTCATACTCTGAACAGTAACACTGAAGAGGTTGTCAAGTCACCCACCACTACTCATCACATAGTACCACTACTCATATACATCGTATGCATCCAACACATAATCAACATATGCTGAGGTTCTCTCAAAACAAAAGACTGCTACAAATAACAGTTCCCACAGCACCCAAGATACATAGCAATGCCAGTGTCTCACCTACTAAGTCCTTAAGGTGTAACACTCAAAAAGCAAATTTTCTTGTCGTTGGAGACTCCATAGTGAGGTACATGGATGTCCCACTCACCAGGTTAGATAAGGAGAAAGTCACGGTCAGCTGTTTGTCCGGTGCCAGGATTCATCAGATCATGCATGCACTCAGGTCTCATGACAGCAAGTACCATTATGATTCTGTCATAGCTCATACTGGAGTGAATGACCTGAGATGTACCTCACTGGACTATATGAAGAGAGACATGATTGAGCTCTCTCCAAAATTGCCGATGTGCAAATTGCCAGTCATAACAAAATAAGGGTTATGCTGCTAAATGCTAGGAGCTTAAACCAAAAACTGCACACCCTGGAAGCACTTCTATCACTGGAGGATGTAGATGTCTGTGCAGTCAGCAAAATCTGGTTCAAGGCCTCAGAGAGTACCCCGGCCTTGCAAGGCTACAAAGCCTTCCACACCTTCAGACCACAAAATGAGAGTGTGCAAACCAAAGGAGGTGGTGTTTCTATCTATATTAGAGATAAATTCACCTCCCAACTAGTTTGACTGGAAAACTCTATGGAGTTACTCCAAGTTCAGATTACTGTGGGTAAGACCCCATTGAAGTCATAACTAGTTAGAGATCTCCCTCCATGGATCATGATGTGCACAATGCCTACTTGACCAAACTGGAGTCAATCCAAATATTGCCAAACACTCTGGTCATGGGGAATTTCAATTATCCCATCATCTGGGAAACCTACTCTAGCCCTAACTCACTAGTGCAAAAGTTCCCTGATTTTGTTAACAAAAATGTCCTGGAACAAATTGTTCAAACCCCAACAAACAAAAATACTAGATCTGGTCCTCACTAACATGACAAACAGATGGACCACCACAACTGTCGGACCCTCATTAGTTAAATCTGACCACAAATCAGTTGCCTTTGAAATGGCACTAACACCAGAACTCTCAAAGGGTGAAGTCAGACTAAAAGGCTTCAACAAAGCAAACTACCATTCTAGGGGAAAAATATAAATGCATTCCAAGCCCCACCTCCAGCTGAAAGTGGTAACTACACCAAAGCTTACACTAAAGCCCTGTACAATCACTTGTATAAGTGTATAGGCTCAGCTGTTCCAGAGATAATCAAAGCCAGAGCCCCAAATAAAAAAAAGCTGCCCTGGTGGACATCCAGCATCAACAAACTTTACAATAAATGCAAAACGTTGCTGTCTAAGAAAACTAAGGTGAGGCCCCAACAATGGAAAAGCACCCTCCTCAACCTCAACAGGCAAATAAGACAAGCATGTCAAATCCTCTAAAAGTAACTTTGAAAAAAACTTAGCAATCACAGCCACGGATAACCATAAGGCCTTTTATAGCTACATACATAGCCTAAAAGGTAGGACCCAAGCATGTGCAGAACTAGTGACTAATCTCTAACGAATCAACATGTAAAGAAAACTACCAGTAACATTCAATACCTTGATTGTGTTCTTTACATTTTGATTGGTTCAAGATTGCATTTAAGCATGTTTGTGATTGGTTCTTTTTAGGGGGGGTGTTCAGACAAGGCTTTTTATTTGTTAGTTGTTCTTAACCAGTTAATCAATGGTTCTGAGGAGGTCAGTTTATGACAAAAGTGCTAAACTGTGATTTTAAATGTTCTATTGGATTTGAGTCTAGAGTTTTTCTGGTTTATTTTTGTTTTACTTTATTTAGTCTACACTACCAGATTCTTGGTTTGCTTATTATTATTTCTTATTTGTGCCTTTTCAAGTGTTTTGTGATATGTCTACTCATGACTCACAGTAACTGTTGTTCTCTAATCCCCCTAATGTCTCAGGCATTGGTAACGTTAATCTCACTGGCCTCATGGTCAATTTAACACTACTAGTGCAGCAATTGACACAGTTTCTGCCTCAACAACAAGATTTTGATAACCCATGAAGTTCATCTCTTACGGGTGCCCCCCCCCCCAAAGAAGTTTGCGTGGCCTCCATATTCCTTTGGGAGATATTCCTGTTGCTGGAAAACAGTCCTTCATTTCCTCTTTGTGTGATTATATTACACCCACAATGGAAGCAAATGGCTGGATAAATTCAACTTTACTGAGGACAGACAGTACATTTGTACATCTAAAGGTATGTTTTTAACTTTGAATGAACAAATCCAGACTTTGGACAAGTTTTTGTTTAAAATACAAATCCTTGCAACTCGACAATTATTTCCTGGAGGACAGTCTTAAACAGAGCCACGTCCTGAAGGGTTTACAGATTTGGAAACTTCCCCAAAGACTAGTGAAAATTCTCCTTTTCATTTTGAACTGCTGGAATTGTTTGATAGGACTGGCCTGGACTTGTTGCGTCTAATTATCAAGGAAAACCAACCCCACATGCATCATGTAAAGGAAGACATCAATATATTTATAAGTTCTTTTACCATTGATTTGGATTTTTTTTCAAACATCAGAGCAACTTCAATAATGTTTTTAAACAAGCTGATCCTCGCATGATTTTGATTAAACATTGCAAAGACAAAAAACTGGCATGGGATGATAAAGACTGCAACAACATAAGTGTTTATCCAAAATCACCTAATTTCTCTAGGGGGGAATTATCCTTTTTACCCCCACAGTGATGGACCTAAACATCAGTATACCGATCAAGTCACACAAACAGAGCTCCCTTTAGACCAGCAGATCCCCGGAGGTCGGAATGCATAGCCAACAAAGGATGGACTCATTCAACCAATTATCAGAACTCCTGGAATGGAAAGAATTGGAAGAAAAGAAACAGACAAGAGATATTAACTACAGTTGTAAACCCTAAATCTACAAGTGATTTCCAACTACTTGATTCCAACAAAGGTACTGTTTCCATTACTTCTTATTTTAATATTTACAATTTTTCTGATCTTAGCTTTCATCCTGAACATCACAAGTTGTTCTTAAAAGATTTTACTTTTATCGCCACTGGTAGGACTAAAATTGAATAAACCCTTTTGGACTTAAAACTATTCACCCGCAAATTAAATTTCCAGATATTGTTTGGTGATGAGATGGTTAATATTGCATCCAACAACCACTTAAAACATGGGAGTACAGTTAATCACCCACTACATCCAACCCTTGATGTGTTTAGAAAAAAACATGTGAAAGAGAGATTAAGGTTTTGTTAAAATAACAGGTGAAAAAAAAAAGATTTTTTAATTTATCTGAAGAGGAATGAGACATTCTTAACAACATTTCCAAAGACCCGAATACTCGGTGTTTGAAACCCAATAAAGGTGATGGGATTGGTAATCATAGATACAATTGACTACTGTAGTAGGATGAATGCCCTGCTCAGTGATGAATCAATGTACAGCACTGTATCAATGAATGAGATTCGTGTTGCTTATAGGGCCATTAACATGGTCTTGGATGAATTGGTCTTGCTTGACACTCTCTATGGGACGGTATGATTTTTTTCTAAAAGTACATCATCCACGTATCCCCAAAATATTCTGGATTCCAGAGATTCATTCTTATGTGTTTAATCTACCATTACACACCATTGTTTCAGCCAGTGGTTCCATTACAGAACGACTGGCAAAGTTTGTTGACTACAAGCTTAAATCTTTATTTTTTCACTTTTTCCATGTTCTAAAGGATTCATGGGACTTTTTAAATAAGCTTAGAAAAGTGGTAGTCAGTGACATAGATATCTTTGTTATTTGTGATATTAGAAACCTGTTCACAGCTATACCGCACAAGGAGGGGCTTTTACAGTTTACTGAGACTGTATCTAAATATGGTGGACTTTCTCCCAATGATGTCTCATGGGTTACCGAATTTATAGAGATTATATTGAGCAATAATGTTCTTTTGTTTGAGGGAGACTACTACAGGCAAATTTGTGGCATTGCAATGGGGGCTGCATGTACCCCCACTATTGCCAATGCAGTACTTTTAAGCTGGGAAATGAAATCAGTATTTAAATTGGATTTATTCAAGTACTGCTCATGTTATTATCATTATCTGGATGATATATTTTTTGTATGAACAGGTAACATTGAGGGGATCAGTGACTTCATTACACAGCTTCAGGACACTTCATTCTTTTAAATGTACTTATCATCAACTAGATTCTGAACATACTAACTTTCCTGATATTATAATCAAGAAGGGAGTTGATGGGTTAGTGGTAATATCAGTTTACAGAAAACCAACTATCTATGACTCTTTTTTATACTTTCAAAGCAATCACCTCATGCACCAAAAAAGGGGGGGGGGTAAAAAGTCAGCTAATTCGTATTTCCTGTCTTACATTAAATGATCTTCTTTGTTCTTCAGAATTTGATAAACTGATGCACATGTTTGTTGAACGTGGTTATCCTAATAATTTTCCTGAAGAGATACAGTCTGCTGTTCCATATGAAAGGAACAAAAAATACTCAGCTATTATTAGAGAAGTCTGCAGTCTTCAAATGAAGAAAACAATTTTGTTTTGGCCTCCAACTGTAACACTAATTTCTGTAACAGCATGACTTTGCATTATTCCCTAGATGCACAAGATATCAAAGGAATCAAGCACAAGAATTGATATATCTTACATTGTGATGAGGCACGGAAGACATGTTTTAATGATCCACTGAAATTTACATTTAAAGATTGTTCCAACATTAAGAGCATTTTGGAAGGACCGAAAGAGATGGTTACTTTTGCCTTTCGTATAACAAAAAAAGTGACCGTTGCCAGCAATGCTCTTTTGTGGATTCCCATGTGTATGTATGGGGGAGGGTCCTCTACTTGAGTCTATGACCCAATGGACCGTTTATGATAAATATGATTGTTGGTCTGCTAGAGTAGTTTACCTAGCCTGATGTGCCTCCTGTCCAGCATACTACTTTGGGAAAACAAATAATGCTCTCAACAAAAGAATATATCAGCACTGCTATAGAATTAATAAACTGGACAAAAACACTGCATTGACAAGACATTCACTTATCTGTGCAGACCACTATAAGTTCAACTTTTGTGTGTTGGAGCAGGTCAAATATAATTTTGGTGGGGACTGGAAGAACTTTCTGTTGCACTGGGAGATGATCTGGCAACTGCAACTCAATGCCACTAATTATCCGGGTTTAAATTATGCCATTTCGATAACAAGTGAACTTAAACATAGGGCATCTGGAATATGAAAATCATACATTAATTTAATTTTTTTGTGAAATGAGTGGTTTCCAACTTTCTTTCATGGATGGATGGCATTCAATATATTGGTTGTGTTCTTTACATTTTGATTGGTTTGAGATTGCATTTAAGTATGTTTGTCTTTGGTTCTTTTTAGGGGCTGTGTTCAGACAAGGCTTTTGATTTGTTAGTTGTTCTTAACCAATTAATCAATGTTTCTGAGGATGTCTGTTTATGATGAAAGAGCTCAACCATGATTTTAAATGTTCTACATTAAAAGTTCCTGAATTTGAGTCTAGAATTTTTCTGGTCGTTTTTTATTTTATAGTTGTAGTTATGTGATGTGCAGAGCTGTAGTAACTACAGAGAGATTAAATTGATAGTCACAGCATGAAGTTATGGGAAAGAGTCGTGGAAGCTAGGTTAAGAAGGGAGGTGATGATTAGTGATCAGCAGTATGGTTTCATGCCAGGAAAGAGCACTACAGATGCAATGTTTGCTCTAAGAGTGTTGATGGAGAAGTACAGAGAAGGTCAGAAGGAGTTGCATTGTATCTTTGTGGACTTAGAGAAAGCATATGACAGGGTGCCTAGAGAGGAGTTGTGGTATTATATGAGGAAGTCGGGAGTGTCAGAGAAGTATGTAAGAGTGGTACATGATATGTACAAGGGTAGTGTGACAGTGGTGAGGTCTGCGGTGGGAGTGACGGATGTGTTTAAGTTGGAGGTGGGATTACATCAAGGATCGGCTCTGAGCCCTTTATTATTTGTAATGGTGATGGACAGGTTGACAGACGAGATCAGACAGGAGTCCCCGTGGACTATGATGTTTGCAGATGACATTGTGATCTGTAGTGAGAGTAGGGAACAGGTGGAGGAGACCCTGGAGAGGTGGAGATATGCTCTAGAGATAAGAGGAATGAAGATCAGCAGGACTAAGACAGAATATGTGTGTGTGAATGGGAGGGAGGATAAAAGAATGGTGAGGATGCAGGGAGTAGAGATGGTGAAGGTGGATGAGTTTAAGTACTTGGAATCAACAGTTCAGAGTAATGGTGAGTGTGGAAGAGAGGTGAAGAAGAGAGTACAGGCAGGATGGAGTGGGTGGAGAAGAGTGTCAGGAGTGATTTGTGACAGACTAGTACCAGTAAGAGTGAAAGGGAAGGTCTACAAGAGGGTAGTGAGACCAGCTATGTTATATGGGTTGGAGACAGTGGCATTGACAAAAAGGCAGGAGTCAGAGCTTGACGTGGCAGAGCTGAAGATGTTAAGATTTGCACTGGGTGTGACAAGGATGGACAGGAATAGGAATAAGTAATTTAGTGGGTCAGCCCAGTTTGGAATGTTTGGAGACAAAGCCAGAGAGGCAAGATTGCATTGGTTTGGACATGTGCTGAGGAGGGATGCAGAGTATATTGGGAAAAAGATGCTAAGGATGAAGCTGCCAGGTAACAGGAAAAGAGGAAGGTCTAAGATCAGGTTTATGGATGTGGTTAGAGTGGACATGCAGGTGTTTGTTGTGACAGAGCAAGATGCAGAGGACAGGAAAAAATGGAAACAGATGATCCGCTGTGGCGACCCCTAACGGGAGCAGCTGAAAGAAGAAGATGTTATGTGAAAGCATTACATCATGTGAATGAATCAAGAAATATGTGTCCCTGTAATTACTTAGAAAGAAAGCTGTATGTCAGACAACATTGCCTGATGCTAGGTATACCCAAACACACCTATAGCCCCCTGCTGTTGTCACTGTGATGGTAGAACAACAATTATGTCCTGTGTGGATATAACCCCATATTGGAACACATGCCTTACTTAGTCAACTACATACATTACATTGTCTTATGTCCTCATTGCTGACGAGGTGTCTCAATACAACTTTGTTGGAGCGATAACCTATTCAAGTGACAGCATCGGTCTTCAATTCAGCATTTCCAAAGGAAATGTAGTATAAACTCTTGTTACAGGCACAACATCTACACATAAATATAGTACATGTGGGTGAAAACACTGTTAACAGCATGTAGAGTGACTGTAAGTAGTGATGTTGTGATTTGAACTATGTAGCTGACATCACAGGCTAATGAAAGTTTGCTGAAATACAAGCACAACTACAGATTTATTTGATTGCTGTGGCACTGCATGTTTCAATGGATGACATCACCAGTGTGTATTGCCTTCATGTTTCCACTAAGAAGTGGCCACACATCACAAGCACCCTGTATAGATACACCTCATATATGAATTTGCAGCCTGTTCTGCACAGTAAGAGGAAGAAACACACACTCACGCACAACAGTCATTCCTGTATTCAAGCTCCCTACATACTGCAAGTACTGAAACAATCTACACACAAGTGTATTATACATGTGTCACAGAAGAAATCTAACTGCATGTGAGCCACACTGCATCTTTGAAAGGATGACATCAGCTGTGTCATGCAAAGCAGATGTGTGTGCAAAAATGACTTCAACAGCTATGTGGGATTCTAAACATTGTCAGCACTAAGAGGTGTAAGACACTCTTGCATTCATTTATATTCACACACACACACACACACACACACACACACACACACACACACACACACACACACACACACACACACACACACACACTGTCAGGAGAATCTTACTGCTGCATTTGTACTCTATCAATTGGCACAAGCTACAAACAAGTGGTTTGTTAATTTGTTTTGCATTCTACAGTGCGGACAGGCTTAGTGGTGATTTGTGGCCGTCAGCTCTCTGGACATTACTTAGAAGAGAAAATCCACCTGTTAACCTAGCTTTCTCTGTGGCACAAGGCATAAACTCTTTGGGCTAAATGAAAACATAGAGCTGAATCAGGGTTTCACTCCAGTATGCAGATAATTTTATAAATCGTGTCAGAATGTGATTATTATAGTAACTTTTTATCGTGGCTTTAAGAATGCCTAGGAATGACTATCATAAATATGTTGCCTGGCCAAATTGTGTGTGTAATAACTACTAAAATAATCTTTTACACCTACTACATATGAGACATGCTTCAAGGGAAATCACAAATTAATTAGGTCTACAATGCGGTGTAAAGCAAACACTCACCGCATTTTGCGATAATACCTGAAATGCCATTTAGCATGACATACTACAGTTCCCATTGCTAGACCATGTGCAAATGCTAAAGGCTACATCTAATCAAACAGAAGTGGCTTAGACAGATACATAGTCAACTCATTCACAGGAAAGACATTTATAAAAACGGGCAGTAAGAGTTTCACCTAATGCTGGATTTGAACTGTTGTCAAGATGAAAAACTAAGCTTACAAACTTGCTCATTATCTCTACATCTCACCAAGGAAAACATACTTCACACATGTCAAAATCACTCCTTTGAAGGGACAGTGATAACCTATTCAGCCAATGGATGACGTAGATTTTATACTTCAGCAAAGAAATGTCAGTCTGAAAATGCCATAACATGACATTTACATTCAGCAGCCTAATGAATAGTGACCAGTACAAAGGGGTGAGAGAGAAGGGGTGACGATACAGACAGTTATAAAGACACACGTGAAAGGGCAGTATTATGGGTCATTAAAGCACATCTTTATGGGGTGTCCTCAGTATTCATCTGTCATGCTCTGTATCAGTAAGTGATGGCTCTGAGGATCAAGAAGCTGTAGGACAGGCAAAGCCTGATGAAGATGAGTAGAATAAAGGTGGTTTACTAAATCTTCCTTATGGTCATGGATGTGTTGGCAAATAGTTAACTAGATGAAAAGTAAGATATGTGTCATAAAACATATCAAGTGCAACATCACAGTAAGAAATAATGTGACATCCATCTGGAATAAAACCATTAATACTATGGTCAAAAATGAAGCTTCAGACAACTGACTATGTCAAAGCTCCACATAGGATGTTGCACTTGGCTACATCCAATAGTCCATGAACTATTAGGACTGTTAGGATAACTGTTGCAGTGATTTCTTTAAGTGTGCCTGTATTCTGTATTTCGATAGTACAGCATATTTAAACACCTTTGTGGGAGGAGAATCTTACTACTTTGGGTGATGGCAACAACTAACCAGATTTTGCCATAGGACATGAACAGTCATTCACCATCACTTGACACTGGTGTATGATGCCAATGTCCATGCAAAAGCTGAGGACAAAAGCTGAAAGCTTTCTTCTAGGCCATTTCTGGCTATGTTTGTTGTGTGTGATTCTGTTTTTTTTTTTTTTGACTAGAATAAATGTGTGAAAACAAGGTTAATAAGAAAGTGGTGAAATGAGGGGCAAGCAGAGGGGAGGACAGGGAAAGGAATAGCGGAATTTGTAGGAAGGTAGTGGGAGAGAACAATAGCTATCCACATCTTCACAACATAAATGTAGTCACATTTTGTGGAATTTGGACTCTCACCACACCAAGGGTAAGTGACAGCAATAGAATGATGTTGCACAGCCAATTGTACCAAATCAAATGTGTCCAGAACACACATAGGTGAAGTGGAGAGCTATATATGGGTCATTATTTTTGTGGGATAGTTGTCCATTTTTTACTTTCTTTACTTTCAAATAGAGAGGAATGTTGGGAAGGAGCTTAGGAATGTGAGGGTCAGGTAGGAAGGTTAAGTGAAGAAGTAGATGCAGACATACAGGACAAAAAAAAACAGACAAGGATGTTGATGAAAACAAAAGGTTGGGGACACCATGATTGGGGATAGGTGGGGGACTTCATAGACACACCAACATCAAGCCTGAGAACAGTGAGAATCTAGCCCTCACCCTCAGAACTGTTGTCACTGTCTCCAGTCTCAGTTTCCTGTGACAGTGCTTAAAGGGGCATCAACTTGGCAATGTGGTGAGGCACCTTTTCTACATGGCTGATTCAGACGCCAAGGGCCCTTTCTGTAATACCCTCCACTAGCCCTGTCAGTTCTTGGTGAGTAACAAAATCACCACCTCCACCACTACTACTCCTGGAGGGTATTAGTGTACCAGTTGCCAGGGCAGAGCTACCCAATGTGAATGGGGCAGGTAGGGCAGGGGTTGTGGAGGCAACACTGACAGCTTGGGACCCCAAAGTGCTGGGTGTCAGTGCTGCAATCTGTGGATGGACGGCGGACTGATCAGCAGTGGTCAGTCTACTTCTCTGCGCTGAATGTCAGTTTTTGTAAACAGAAATGTATGACAACATAATATTTTAAGGCATATGGAATATTCACACACCCCAAAAAATAAGAGAGAGAAGGGGTGGGGTAAGACAAAAAAGAGAGAGAGAATTAGATGCATGGCATACCACATAACTATATTAGTTCAGAAAAGAAACAGTTATGATTATCAAGTCTATACACCTTTGCTACATCCAGGTATGATGGGAAGGTCTTACACTGTTGTACCATTAATCAGTTGTACTGCTGTAGCACAACTATTTATTTCAGTACTGCTATAATACATACAATTACAATAATTATTAGGCTTACAGTAAGACCCGATGCATATGTACCTCATGCCTCCCTGAGGCAAGTTAACCTCTCTTGGTGTACCTCCTTGTTTGCTGGAATGTCTTCAGCAGCTTTAGAACACAAAAGAGAAGAAGAGACGTGAAAGCATACTGAATAACGGTCTTGGCTGGGTCCTGTTTCCCATATCATTTAATACTGATGGGTCTGTTTATTTACACAACTGAGGGATATCAGCAGTTCTAAATTCATCCTGCCATCAGCTAAGGAGTTCATTCTTGTGCCGTTTCAGGTCACTATAGTATGATGACAATTGTCTCCAATGCACAGGATGCCAGTTGTACTGGAGACAGCCTTGGATAATCTGTTCCAAGCCTCAGTCTTATATTGAGACCGAGTATATACCCCCTACAGCAGCCTACAGCTGTAGCATTTCATGAAGAGTGCCACAAAGATCCTGGACTCCTCAGCATCCCAACTCTGTGCTCTAAATTCAGCAACATCCTCTCCCACACCAGCCATGCCTGCAGAAGTCAAGCAGCAACTCTAATTCTAAATTGGTGCCAAATTCTAATTTTGCAATTAACAGCTAGTGTGCAAACACACACAGCTATGTCAACTGTATTTGTGCAATGGAAAGCACAGAGAGGCATTTGCAAACAGAGGAAGGTATTTATCAAACAGCAATGAAAATGTGAAACATGGCTTTGATAGCTACCATGTCTGATGCACAACCTATTAACACTTTTTCTGATAGTTAACATGACAGGCTTAATTACTTTGATTATTATCCTTGGTGTTTTGGAGGTTAAATAGGATGACTTGGCACATAACTTTCTGAAATTACAAACTGTAAAAAGTTAGTTGACCAATGTGGGAATCAAATCTAAAAAAGGAATAATGCATAAACATCTAGCAAAGTTTGTCAGTATTAAAGGAGAACCCCCATTCAATCATATTCTTTACAGATCAAATGCATTTACTAAGAATGGAGATATAGTTTAGATAGACCTGTCTGTGTGTGACTTATTGGAAGTTGTGTGAAATGCATTCCCACAAAAGAGGCAGTATTACTGTTTATAAATGTATGTCAGATGGATAGACTATCAAGCGATAATTAGTGCAGGCTGGGATATGGCACATACATACTTCACTACATATACTGTCCTAAACACAGAGTTGGGCTCTGTGAGGAGAGAAGATGATTTTAACTTTAGTATTCTGTCCATCATAGATATGCAAATGAATTTTTAATTAATTGTTATAATTATCCTGCTTAAACAATTACACACACATTCAACTGTTTCATAATTAAATTTATGAGATATGCTACTTAGAATAATTTATTTATTAAAGCATTAATGAGACATTTCTTGTAATAAACATAATTATGATAACTATTTGTATGTAGTGTCATCTTCATAATCAAAGTGTTCTTAGAAACTGCATTCTGACACCCTTTATAAAGGCAAGTATTATCTGGATTTGAATCCTGGATCATCTGCATTGCATCTCTAAAGTCAGTACACATATACCTTGTGCCAAAGAGACAGTTAGACACCAGGGGGATGTTCTCAACTCGGTACTGTCCTGAGTGCTGATGTCCTCACATTGCCATTGCCACTAAGAGTGTTTGCACTACAGAAGGCTGCTCAGATAAAAATTTTCACTTTTTTCCTTAAGCAGAGAGCAACTGCAGAAGGCAAGAAACAGGGCAAAAAGTACGATGTTCTGATGAAAGTAAATCATACATCTGATATACTAATTTCTGCATTCCCTTTACACTGTATAGAATTGAACCCCAGACCAGCTCTGTTAAGAGTCCAAAGTCACTGTATTTACAGCTTCTGCCACAGAAACAAGTATACAACATGTTCAGATCACTCACACATTAGTAATACTGAGCAGCTGTGACAAAACTGTTTGAGCTGATAAAGATTACAGAAATTAAATTACATACTCTTTATATGTTCGATTCTCGGTTTGGGTAGGGAGTGCCTTCTGTATGGAGTCTGCATGTCTTCCCTGCGGTCGAGTGGGCATTCGAAAGACATGAGTTGAATGGGTGTGCCTTCATTGAAGGTTGGGTGTCGGGCTGGCAACTCGACACCATAAAAAACAACTGCCAATCATTAGTGAACCCGAGTTCCACTGTGGCGACCCCTAACCAGGAAAAGCCGAAAGACAAACAACAACAACAACTCTTTATGTCAATTGTGAGCCCTGTTTGTGCCCTGCTAAGTAGTGCTGCCATCACACAGGCAAAAAAACATATATAATAAGTTTTATTCTACTCAACAATACACCAGATGTATTTTCATAGCTGCTGCAAACATTTCAGGCAACATGTGGCTTCAAGCTAAATTCAAACCCTATACGCACTTTCCTGTTTAAATTCATTTCATTTTACCTGTGTGCTATAGTGATAGTTAGATGCAATGTAGAATTTCTTCTTTTACTGCTATTCAGAGTGCTGCAGCAAAGTGCATGTGTGCCACTCCAAAATGCTCCTAGATTTCTGTTACAACCTAATTATATGATTTCAATTTCTCAGTTTGTAGCTTGGGCAGGGGACTGTCATTCACTGCTTCGAAATATTGCCTGTCAACAGTACGCTTTGTCAAAACCCATGCAAGTGAGGAATAAAAAAAAAAAGAAAAACTAAATAATGAAAAGTCAGGATTGTGAAGTTTCCTAGATCTGTGTGTTGCAACCTACTTATATGATCAGAAAATATGTATTAACGCTGTCAGACAGCACACTATTTGGAATGGAGCCGTCAAATCACTGCAATAACAACACACACTCTGCTGTGTTTCTTATCCCCTTGCTGCCAATACAGGAACAGAAAATGTTCCTTTCTTATTTGCCTGTACATGTCTAGATCCACGTGATATTGACAAATACTTTATGCTAATAATAGCGCACACCGTATTAATGTCAGGTTGCCAACACTGCCAGCTATTTATTCTCTTTATTTTCTGAGCATCTTCCCTTCCCTCTCAGCTTAATTACAGAAAAGCAATGTCATGGCCATTTATTTGCATCTTTGTTTCAGTGTGTAATATAGCTGATAAGCATTTCAGACAGATTTTAAGCATTGGATGGACAGTGTGCTCTTAGTACAAGAATATCAGTGTTAAGGTTTTTCTCACAGCTCTCAAGGTGCTTACACTTTTTATTTTCACAGGATCATAGGAGATTACTGGCCCTGGAGCCCTTACAAGCCTAGCAAAGAGTTTGTCCCCAGAAAAGAAACCTCAAGTCAGCACCTGTCACCCTTGTCAATGAGGAACACAGATGGAATCCCTGGGACAAATCTGTGGTTTCCCATCCACTCATCAAGGTTGCGCTTGAAGAGGGTCAGTGACATACTTTGTTTGATGTGTATGGGGAGTCTATTCCAGAGACGAGGCAGTCTCTGGGAGACAAACCTATCTCTATAGCAGGTTTTGTTAATGTCACATATAGATTTAAGCCTTTCAATCAGGTAATGCACGAAGAGTTAGACTTATGAATATGGAGCATCTCTAGCAGAGCAGGGTCTGAGATTGCCCTTCCATATCCATAGTCCCACCAGGGGCTCCAATATCCTAGACCTGGTCATTACCAACATGGGAAATCAATGCTCCATACCTATGGTCACCCCCTCGTTAGTCAGGTCTGACCATAAGCTAATCACCCTTAACATCCACATCCCACCCCCACCTCCCAGTAAAGAAACCACCATAAAAAACTTCTCCAAAGCCAACTTCATGCTACTCAAGTCAGAGGTGACAAACTTCATGACACCCATGCAGATGGGAACTGAAAGTTCAACTGCTGAATCCTACACTATGGCACTGTATGAGCACATCCACTCATGCATGAATCGTGCCATCCCAAATAGAACCAAAATGCTCTCATCCAAAAAAAGGAAGCCAATCTGGTGGTCCCCTGCCATAAACAAACTTTACAACAAAAGGAAGAAACTTTGCAGAAAAAGGAAAATCCCAGGATGCAAAACTCCCTTACTAGCCTCAGTAAGAAACTGAGATGCCTCATAAAATCCTCCAAAGCTAGTTACGAAAATAAAATTGCCAAAGATTCCAAAGACAACCACAAAGCATTCTATAATTATGTCAAGAATCTAAATGGCAATGCTCAGATCTGCTCTGAGCTAAAACAGAATGGCATTAAATATACTGATCCGAAGGATATTGCCAATATCCTGGCAGATCGATTCAGTGCCAACTTCAACCCACTCTCACCCCCTAAATGGCCCATCTCAATACCGGAAGATTGCCAAATTCCAGTAATAACGCCACACAGGTACAAAACGCACTCTCTAAAGCCAAGAATACAGCATCCATGGGACCAGATGACATCCCGGGCTGTGTACTACATGAACTACAATATGAAGTGGCACCTCACCTAAGTGTCATGTTTAATCATAGCCTCACCTCAGGTTTCGTGCCCACTGAGTGGCAGAGCTACAGTTATCCCAATCCACAAGGGGGGATCCACCTTGGATCCTGGAAACTACCGTCCCATCAGTCTGACAAGCCTTATCTGCAAGGCCATGGAGCGTATTATCATGGAACTTATAAACAAAGACATTGGCAACCTTCAAACACTGGACCCCACCCAGTTTGGGTTTGTGAAGGCCGATCTTGTCTCCTGAACCTGATTGACTTCTTTGAATCAGTCTCCAGAGCCATGGACAAGGGTAAGGTGGCCCACACAGCCTATCTAGACCTTGCCAAGGCCTTTGACACCATCCCCCACTCTGGAATCATAGATAAACTTACTAATTTGGGCATTAATCCCTATGTCACCCAATGGGTTGCTAAATGGCTTACTGATAGAACCCACACTGTAAAAGTAGCCGACTCCAAATCCAGCTCCAGACAAGTGACAAGTGGAGTACCTCAGGGTTCAGTCCTGGGGCGCTCTTGTTTGGCATCTACTTCTCTGAAGTACAGGTCAACACTAAGGGACTCTGGCTAACAAAGTTTGCAGATGACTGCAAACTGGGAGCCATTATTGAATCCCCAAATGATGTGGATACTCTACAAAAGGGCCTTACAGAAACAGATGCTTGGTGCCAGAGCCATGGGCTCAAGCTCAATGCCAAGAAATGTATTGTTATCCCTTTGGGAAAAAACATGTATCCATGAATTACCATATAGGTGGCAGTACACTAAACACAGAAAGTGTGATAAGAGACTTAGGGACACAGGTGGACAGTGGTCTCACCTTCGATAACCACATCACCACAACAGTCAGGAAATCCTTCTATGTGGCACACCTCATCACGAAGGGCTTTTCATCCAGAAAAAGGAGGTCATTGTCCCACTGTACTCATCCCTCATTAGACCCATTATAGAATACAATGCCCCATTTGGTATGTACCTCTCAAGACATCTGCAACAACTGGAAAGGCCTCAGAAATACCTCACTAAAAGAATCACAGGCCTAAAGCAGATGCCCTACGCTGACCAGCTTAAAAAACTCCAGCTATACTCTGTCGCATACCGTCTACTCAGAGGCGATCTCTGCTTAACATACAAGGCCATGTCAAACCCAGAGCTGTTGGACATGCTACACTTAAAGAAATCCCAATCCCTCAGAGCTACACGCTCCAGGGATCTAAACCTTGTCATCACAATAAACAAGACATGTTGGAGGGATAGGTTCCTGACCCAGAGACTCCCCAGACTCTGGAATAGATTGCCCATACATGTCAAGCAGAGTGCCTCTTTGGACCTCTTCAAGAGGAACCTTGACGATTGGATGGGAGAAAGGAAATTCACCCCAGGGATCATGTCAGTCACCCTGCTAGACAGGGGTCCAGGAAAGTAAATAATGTGGGAAGAAATAGGGTTCATAGGGTTCATAGGTTTATACTAGGCTATCTGCCTTAAGGCATTTATAAGCCTAGCCCAAATTTTTGTGGCTTACGCCACCCCTTATATGAAAAAATACTGTGCCCATTAGTTTGTTGTGCCTCTGTCCAGCAGTGACACAGATATGATTCCCGGGGTAAACCTACGATCTCCCATCCACAGGTCTAGATTTCTCTTGAACAGAGTCAGCGAGGTGCTCTGCCTCACATGGACCGGGATTTTATTCCACAGCATAGGGAGTCTCTGAGTGATAAATCTATCCCTCCAGCACGTCCTATTTATAGCCGTGCTAAGGTTTAAGTCGCTTGCTCTAGTGGTTTTGGTGGATTTGGATTTTTGAGGTGGAGCATGTCCATTAATTCCGGGTTGGACATGGCCTTGTATGTCAGGCACATGTCACCTCTGAGCAGACGGTATGCGACTGAATAGAGCTGGAGTTTCTTCAATCTGGCAGCATATGACAGATTTTGGAGTCCCTTTATCCTTTTGGTGAGGAACTTTTGGGGTCTCTCCAATTGCTGCAGATGTCGGGTGAGATACATCCCGAATGGGGCATTGTACTCGATCATTGGTCTGATAAGTGAAGAGTACAGTGGAACAATGACCTCACTAGATCTGGATGTGAATCCCTTCATGATCAGGTGGGCAATGTAGAAGGTCTTTCTAACCACTTTAGCAATGTGAGTGTCAAAAGAAAGGCCACTGTCAACCTGGGTCCCCAGATCCCTGATAACCTCTTCTGTGCTTAGTGGATTGCCACCTATATGGTAGCTTGGGGTTACCTTGTTTTTCCCGAAGGGTATGACTATACATTTTTTGGCGTTTAACTTCAGGCCATGTTTGCAGTCGTCTGCAAACTTTGTCAGCCAAAGTCCTCCCATGTTGGCCTGTACTTCTGAGAAGTAGATGCCAAACAATAGGGGGCCAAGGACCGAGCCCTGTGGGACACCACTTGTGACCGGCTTGGAGTCTGACACAGCGCCAGCAACTCTAACCCTGTGGGTTCTGTCCTTAAGCTAGTTTGCAACCCATCTTGTGACATATGGGTTTACATTTAAGCTGGTAAGTTTTTCTACAATACCCGAGTGGGGTATTGTGTCGAAAGCCTTTGCAAGGTCAAGGTAGGCTGTATGGACTGCCTTTCCCTCATCAATGGCCTTGGTGACTGTTTCGAAGAAGTTGACCAAGTTCAAAAGGCATGATCTTCCCTTGACAAAGCCAAACTGGGTCGGGTCCAATGTCTGCAAGTCCCCTATATCTTTGTTTATGAGCTCCATTATGATCCTCTCCATAGCTTTGCAGACTAGACTTGTTAAGCTTATGGGGCGGTAATTACCAGGGTCTGTAGAGGCGCCGCCTTTGTGGAGTGGGATCACAGTTGCCGTACGCCACTCCTTGGGCACGTATCCTGTGGTAAGGCTGAGATTAAACAGCTGCCTTATGTGCGGGTTTAATTCCTCATTTAGCTCGTGTAGCACACAGCTGGGACACCATCCGGTCCCATTGATGCTGTGTTTTTAGCTTTAGAGAGAGCAGCTTTCACCTGCGCATTTGAGATGTTCGGGAGGCTACACTCGGCTGGGATAATTATCTCTCCTTTAGGGGGGGAGAGGGGGGTGAAGTTTGCACTGAACCTGTCTGCCAGTATGTTGGCAATGTCTGTGGGTTCAGTGATTTTTGTATCATTTTGGACTAATTCTGAGCATATCTGGGAGTTTCCACCCAGGTTCCTAACATAGCTGAAAAAGGCCTTATGATTTTCCTTTGAATCCATGGCAATTTTTCTCTCAAAATTGGCCTTAGTTGATTTTATGAGTGCTCGTATTTTTTACTAATAATGATCAGGGGTGACTTCCTTTATGGATTTTGTTCTATCATGTAATAGCTTTCTCCTCTTATTGTAAAGTTTGTTAATGGCTGGGGTCCACCAGACTGGACGCTTGCCCTTTGTGGAAAGAGTCTTGGTTTTATTTGGGATTGCCTGATCCATGCAGTCCTGGAGGTGTTCATAGAAGGCATTTGTAAGGGCTTCCGCAGCTTGGGTTGTGGTTTCCTCTGGCTCAGGGGCCTTGAAGGATACCACACCAGTCTTGAGTAGTGTGAAGTTTGCTTTAGAGAAGTTCTTCACTATGGTCTTTTTGTTTGGGGTGGGGCGGATGTGGATTTCCAGTGAGATTAGTTTATGATCAGATCTCACCAATGAGGGATATACTTCCGTGTGGAGCATTTTGTCCCCATGTTTGTGACAATGAGATCTAGTATATTTTCTCCTCTTGTGGGAACAGTGACTAGCTGTTCCATGGCATTTGAATTTATGAACTCCAGGAACCGTTGGGCTAGAAAGTTAGGGCTTGAGTAATGTTCCCAGTCTATATTCGGGTAGTTGAAGTCACCCAATATGATGGTGTTTGGAGATACATTTATACCCTCCAGTGTCTTCAGGAAGGCTGTGTGGGGTTCCTGAGTTTGAGAGGGTGGCCTGTAGCATGCTACAATTTGTAGAGCAGTTTTGCCTATGGTTAGTTGCACCTGGATGGTTTCCGGCTTGCATTGCCACCAACCTGGAGGTGTGGGTATCCTTTATGAATATGGATACACCCCCTCCTTTTGTGGTGTGGTCCGGGTTTTGGGGCCGGAACGCATGATATGAGGTAAAACCTAATAGTGCCGGGGTGCTCTCAGGAGCCTTGAACCAGGTTTCAGTTACAGCACAGACATCAATGTTCTCCATACTGAGAAGGGCCTCGAGTGCGTGCATTTTGAGATTTAGACTTCTGGCATTGAGCAGCATTACCCTCAGTTTCTTCCCATTTTTGTTTTCTAGGGTGGTAGGTTTAGAATTTGAGCCTTGCCTAAAAAAGGCACTATGGGGTTGGCAAGAGCCTTAGCCAATATCCGGAATCCCAGGGGTGACAGGTGCAAGCCGCCCTCGAAGCAGCGTGGCTTGTCAAGCATGTCATCCCAGGCAGACAGACACTGGATCCCCTTTGAATGACACCAGACATTAAGCCAATTGTTAAAGCTGATCATCTTGTCTCTATATTGTGGCATCATTCTTGGTGAAGGAAGGATACTGCTCAGGGTTAGGGTCATACCTGCCTGGGCTACATAATCAGAGAGCTCCTCTATGTCTCTTTTCATGTAGTCCAGGGAGGTACGTCTCAGGTCGTTCACACCAGCATGGAAATGACTGTGTCATATTTGTACTTGCCGTGGAGTGACCCGAGTGCTTGCGTTATGTGGCGGATTCTAGCGCCCGATAGGCAGCTTACTGTGACCCTCTCCTTGTTCAGCCTGGTGAGTGGGACGTCAGTGTGTCTGACTATGGAGTCACCTATGACAAGTATGTTTGGTGTTGTATTTGGCCTTAAGGGCTGTGACTGCTTTGCACACTGCTTTTGTGGTTTATGTGTTGCTTGTGGGGTGTCTTGAGGTAGCAGTTGTTTGGGTGTCTGCTTTGGAGGCCTCTGCTGTTTAGGTAAATTTTTACTCAGAGCCTCCGAGTATGTCTTTGTGTGTTTATGTGTTAGATTCAGTGGAGCGGTAGCATTATGTGAGGCTGGTTTTGTGGTGTGTGTAGTTGCCTTCTCCTCCTGTCTGGTCTTGCCAGTCCTGAGTTGAGAGAGCTCAGCCTCCAGTTTGGCTAAATAGCTGCATCTCTCACAAGTATTTGTGTTATGTGGGAGGAGGAGATGGTTGTCTGTGTACATGAGGCAGTTATAACATTGTCTCAAGATTCCCAGATTCACCAGCTGGACCGGAGAGGAGATTGACAACTGACCTTTGGACATGCTAGAATAATATTGGGAAATCCTTAATTGAAAACAAGGGCCAGTGGGGAGTGAGGGTGTAGTGCTTTTAATTTTTAGTGCTGACTTATATAATTGCTTTAGTGAGCAAGTGCCAGGTAACTTGAGTGCAATGTGTTACAAGTAACTAAATGCAAAAACGACAAACAGTAACTTTCTTTCAAGTGAAACAAGGAAATAAGTACAGTAAGCAATGCAGAAATCACTAGTGATCCACAGAAGCTGAGAAGTTGCGTATTAGGTGGAATTAGCTTCCAGGAAATAACAAGCAAACAAACAACAAGCATATAAACAAAGCTAGATTCAGCAGGCCTGGATCTAGTCTATGCTAGAGCAAACAAGGTGAACCAATTTCAGTAAGATACAGTTCAAATATTTAGGCACTATAAACCTTTAACCAGAAATTCCCAGCTCAGAAGGGCAGAGTCCAGCCTCTTCTCCCACAAGAGTGCAGACCACGAACCTTCTTAATGTAAAATAACTGGCCTGAAGCCCAAGCGCCTAAACCAGAACTAATACACTTGGACACTGGGCTCTCAATCAGCAGTTCCCAACTTAGAAGGATGAAAGCTACCTGTCCTGCCACCACAGTGCTTGCCACAGACCTTCCTAATGTAAAACAACTGGTCTGAAGCCAATGGTAAATAGCCAGGGAATTGTTATGGCTAGGCTTGTATAGGCCCTAGGGCTGATAGCCTAGTACCAACCTATGAACCTATGAACCTATGAACCTATGAACCCTGTAGGCAAGACACAGATCACCTCTGAGCAATCTGTATGATACCGAGTAGAGTGATAATGACTTGAGCCTGTCCACATAGGACAGGTGTTGGAGGCCATGGATTCTCTTTGCAAAGTATTTCTGTGACCTTTTCAGCTGTTGAAGGTGTTTGGAGAGGTACATACCAAATGAGGTGTTGTACTCAATTATTGCCCTAATGAAGGAGGAGTACAGAGAGGTAATAACCTCCTTTTTTCTGGATGCAGTCCTTTTACTTATGAGATGAACCAAGTAAAAGGATTTTCTGACCACTGCCTCTACATGATGGTCAAACATGAGAGTGTTGTCAACCTGTGTACCCAGGTCTCTCACCACAGGTTGTGTGCTTAGGGGGTTGCCATTGATGTAGTAATTAGGGGTCGTGCTTTTGCTGAATGGTATGATAATACATTTTTTTGCATTTAACATAAGGCCATGACTTTGGCACCAATCATCTGTTGCTGTGAGACCCTCTTGTAGTATGTTAACATCATTTAAGGAGTCAATTACAGCACCCAACTTACAGTCGCCTACAAACGTGGTCAGCCACAGGCCTTTTGTCTTTGCCTGCACCTGTGAGAAGTAGATGCCAAACAACAGGGGTCCCAGGACAGATCCCTGTGGAACACCACTAGTGACAAGTCTGCTGTCAGATGTTATGGCACCTATTTTGACCTTGTGGGTCCTATCTGTGAACCAGCTGGCCACCCACCTAATGAGATAGGGATTTATGTCAAGTTGTGTTAGCTTTTCCATGATGCCTGAGTGTGGGATTGTGTCAAAGGCTTTGGCCAAGTCAAGGTAAGCTATATGTACTGATTTTCCCTCATCCAGTGCCTTGGTGATAGTCTTGAAAATGTCAGCCAGGTTCAACAGGCAAGATTTGCCCTTGATGAATCCCAATTGGGTGAGGTCAACTGCTTGGAGATTGCCCATGTCCTTGTTTATGAGGCCCATAATAATATTCCATGCCCTTACAGATCAGACTTGTCAAGCTAATGGGGCAATAGTTTCCAGGGTCAGTAGTGGCACCACCTTTGTGCAAAGGGATGACAACGGTAGTTTTCCACTCTGCTGGAATGAAGCCTGTACTTAAGCTATGGTTAAACTGGGTGCTCAATGGCGAGGCTTGTTCTCGCTGGAGATGTTGCAGATTACAGCCTGGGATACTATCAGGTCCCATGGAAGCTGTGTTCTTTGCCTTGGATAGGGCCTTTGACACTTGAGCTACAGAGATGTGAGGTGCAGGCAAGTCTCAGGGATGTTGAATGGGCCTTTGGGGGGGACAGGGGGTGAAGTTTGCATTGAACCTATCTCCTAGCAGGTTGGCTAAGTCAACAGGATCAGTCTAAGTGGTACCATTAGAAGCAACTCAGAACAAACCTGGGCTTTGCTATGGAGGTTTCAGATATAACTGAAAAAAGGCTTTGTGGTTAGCCTTTATTTCAGAGGCTAGTTTCGATTCATAATTGGCTTTGGAGGTTTTCACTAGTGATCTAATTTGCTTGTTGAGGCTAAGGAGGGAGTTTTTCCAACTGTGAATGTGTACCTTTTTACCCTTGGGCAACAGTTCCTTCCTTTTGTTGTAAAGCCTGTTGATTGAGGATGCCCACCAGATAGGTTTGTATTTCCTTGAGGAGCAGATTTTAGTTCTGTTGGGTATGGCTGATTCCATGCAATTGTACAGGTGCTTGTATACTGCACTGGCATACTTTTCAACATATTTGCCTTCATCCTGTGAGGGGGCCGGTGGTGTGAAGCTACTGGTACCCTCCCTTAGAAAGCTGTAGTCAGTTTTTGAGAAGTTTTTTAAACTGGTTATGGCTGGGGGGGGGGGGTGTTGGACAGGATAGACACTTCGAATGAGACAGACCGAAGGTCTGATCTAACCAGGTAAGAACTTGCAATGGGGGTGGTGCAGCGGTCACCCATGTTGGTGAGAACCAAGTCTAGAATGTTATCTCCCCTTGTGGGGGATGAGTAAAGCTGGTCTAGTGCATTAGAACTGATGAAGTCAATGAATTGTTGGGTGAGTGCATTAGCGCAGGATTAGTTCACCCAGTCTATGGTGGGATAGTTGACGTCACCAAGGATCAGGGTGTTATGGGGTACCTTGATGGAGTCAAATAGGTCCAGGTAGGGGGACTGGGTGTCCTAAGTCATGGAGGGGGATCTATAGGTGGCTATAACTTGAATAGGTGTCTTGGCCAATTGTCAATTGCGCCTAGAAAAGTTCTAGTCTATCATGCTGGCAAACCAGTCTGAAGGTGTGCTTGTTTTTAATGAAAATAGAAACTCCACCACCCATAGTCTCCCTGACTTCATTTTGGAGTTGGAATGTGTGGAATGAGGTATACTCTGGTAAGGCAGGGGTGCTCTCCGCAGCCTTGAACCAGGTTTCCATGACTGCACAGATGTCGCCATCTTCCAGTGCGAGAAGAGCCTCCAGTGAGTGCATTTACATGTTAAGGCTTCTAGCATTAAGCAGCATGACCTTCAATTTGCTTTTAGACAGGTCTTCAGTGTTGGAAGATTTATCGTTGGGACATTGCCTAAAAAAGGCACAGTGGGGGAGGCAAGAACCTTGGGTAGAATCCTGAATCCCAGGGGTAACAAGTGGAGGCCATCTCTGGCAAAGCATCAAGGTCTGTCAACTACGTTATCCCAGGGAGACAGATACTGGATGCCCTTGGAATGACACCAGAAACTAAGCCAATTGTTGAAGTAAATTATTGTTTGTTTGGTATTGTGTAGCATTCTTGGTGAAGGCAGGATGCTGCTTAGGGCTAGGGTCATATCTGCCTGGGACACATACTCTGACAGCTCAATCATGTCTCTCTTCATATAGTCCAGGGAGGTTCATCTCAAGTCATTTACACCAACATGAACAATAACAGAGTCATACTTGTACCTGTTGTGGAGAGACTTAAGTATGTGTGTAATTTGGTGGATTCTGGCACCTGACAGACAACTGACCATGATATTCTCCTTGTCAGTCCTGATGAGGGGGTCATTGGTGTGTCTCACAATTGAGTCACCAATGACTAGCATGTTTGGTTTATTGTTGTGCCTTATGGGTTGTGTGAGTTTATTGTTAAGCCTTATGGGCTGTGTTTGTCAGACACTGGTGTGTTGTCTGCTGTCTATTATATGTTTGGTGTTGTGTGTGGAATGTTTGTGAATGTGTTTTGGAGTTCTCTGCTGTTTAGGTAAGTGTTTATTGAGGACCTCTGTATAGGTACATGTGTGTTGTGATTGGCTGTGTTATGTGAGTGGTGTGGTGTTTGTGCTGGCAATGTCCTCTTTGTCAGGAGTACTGACTGTGGTGTGAGAGAGCATGGATTCCAGGATACTGATATAGATGCATTTCTCTCAAGTAGAAGAATTATGTGCTAGGAGAAGAAGGTTCTCAGTGAATATGAGGCAGTTGCTACACTGTCTTAGTATGCCCATGTCAACCAGGCTGACAGGAGAAACTGATGTGAATTGTCCAGACATAGTGTTTTGAAACCTGGATGGACTTAGGGAGAGGGTTTTGATAAGGGTTTGTCCACAAGAGTGTAGATCACAAAACCTTCTTAAATGTAAAATAACTGGCCTGAAGCCCAGATGCTAAAACCAAAACTATGAGGGTTAGAATAAAAGACAAATTTAATCAGGCTACTAACAAGCAATTTAAGTTTACTCTGCATGATACAAACACTTTAGAGACAAGAGTCACTTCAGTATTGCTTGTTGCTGTAGTCAGAGCAATCAGTAACGCTTTCAAGCCATTAGCAGCTAGCAATTGTCATTGTTCTTCCCTGCAGTGCTAGGGTGTGTGCATGCAATCGTGTAGCTGCTTACACCATATTTACATCCCCTACACCAAGTGATTTTTTTTTTGTTGTATTCAGGAATGCTAATAAGTTCACACCTCATTTGCATATTCATAGTGTTGAGAGGACTGAATTTACAGTATATAAAGGTAATGGTGCAGCTGTGATTGTGGAATGAGGGGAGACTGATTGGATACAGACAGCCCAGTACTGCTAGTTACTTGGAGGAGATTGTTCTACAAATTACTGCACTATTTGATAAGTTATGTTTGTCCTCTTCGGAAACTGCTTGCATGTTCATATTTTGAATGTATTTCGATATACAGTGGAAAAAATAATTTTAATATGTGGGCTGTCTCTGTCTGATACTATCTGTACACAGACATTACGTGAGTAAGTAGTGGGGAATGTAGGGAGCAGCTGGAAAGGCCACAAAGAGGATTACTGGCCTCAAACAAATGCCCTACACTGATCGTCTCAAATAACTCCAGCTTTACTCCTTAGCATATCGCCTACTCCGAGGTGATCTCTGCCTAACATATAAAGCCATGTCAAACCCAGAGCTGTTGGACATGCTACACCTAAAGAAATCCCAATCCCACCGAGCTACATGCTCTAGGGACCTAAACCTTGTTACCACAATAAACAGGACATGCTGGAGGGATAGATTCCTGTCCCAGAGACTTCCCATACTCTGGAACAGGCTACCCATCTGTGTCAAGCAAAGTTCTTCATTAGCACTCTTCAAGAATAATCTTGATGAGTGGATGGGAAATAGGAAATACACCCCGGGGATCACTTCTGTGTCACTGCTCGACAGTGGCACAGGAAAATAACTTTCTTGGGTGGCATAAGCCAGGGAACCTTGTTGGCTAGGCTTACATAGGCCCTTGGGCAGATAGCCTAGTACCTACCTATGAACCTATAAGTAAAGTTTGTGGGCATCGGATGGCATAACTTTTAATATTTGTATGTGCTTAAGTTACTATGTGTATTCCTTCACCAATGAGTGTGTATGCTATCATTTGCCTATTAGTTGTTGAGTGTGTCTGCTAACCTTTGAGTCTTAGGTGGTGAGTGTGTGGGCTATTCTTTGCCTCTTAGTCAGGGCAAGGGTATATTGTGCACACCTATGACTGTTAGCTACCTCTGTAGCTTGAGGTTCTCACTCAGAATCCTCATCTGTATGTGCTAGAGGTGCTGCCCCTGCCTTTGGTCCAGGAGTGTGTGGTATTGGCCTTTGCTGTATTTGAGTATCAGAATGAGATTTCATAACCACTCCAGTTTGCAATCACCAGCAAACTTGGTTTGCTATAATTTGTTGATATCAGTTTTTATATCAGAAAAGAATAAACCAAAGAGGAGGGACCCCAGGCCAGAGCCCTGTGGGACATGTTAAGGTACCAAATAACTGTCACATGAGGCACTTGAACAGAGACTAACAATCTCCTGTATTGCACAGAATGTGGGAGGCTAGGAAATCATAATTGTGTCTCCCCAAATTATAAGAATCATAATGCTTTATACATGTTTTCATTAAAATTAACATTACTGTAACAATTATAAAACTGACATGACCAATTAGAAATCAACAACAAAGCATTCATTTTCCTAACTAAAAGCTTATTATAGCAATAACCCACGCCTGGGTGTGGGTAATGCTAAATTTACCCACGGTTGGCGTGGTTGACCAAACAAAGCCAACCGTAGGTAAATTTAGCATTACCCACACCCAGAAGTGGGTTATTGCTATTATACCATGACATTATTTAAGAAAAGAAACTATTACTTTTCTTAAATAATGGCATAGTATAATGCCTGTTTACTGCCCTTCCGCAGATGTCTGGCATCCGCGGCAGTTCTGATGTACTGCGCGCCTGCACAGTACATTAGAGCTGTGGGCAAAAGCAACGGAGAAAGCAAGATCTCCGTTGCTTTTTAGTTAAGCTATGTTAAATGAGTTTAACATAGCGAGACAGTTTAAAATAAGCAACGGACATCTCCGTTGCTTATTTTAAAACTGTCTCGCTATGTTAAACTCATTTAACATAGCTTAAACACTAAAAAGCAACGGAGATTTGCTTTCTCCGTTGCTTTTTAAAACACTGTCTCGCTATGTTAAATGGGTTTAACATAGCGAGACAGTTTAAAATAAGCAACGGAGATCTCCGTTGCTTATTTTAAAGCTGTCTCGCTATGTTAAACCCATTTAACATAGCGAGACAGTGTTTTAAAAAAACGAGTTATACTAATGGAAAAAAGTCCGGGTGACTGGACCTTTTTCCATTAGTATAACTCGATTTACAACGAGCACGCTGGCCAATCAGTGTGCACGTTTTGGGGGGGTCATGGTATAATATTCTTGTTTATGACTTTCCATATTAGGCATGAGTTCCAAATTCCATGATAGAACTTTCTACTCAGAACAAACATTTCTAGCCCTGTCATCACTTTTTAACATTAAACAGGAAGCAAGCCTCATACGTATTGAAGGACACTCTGAATTTTCATTCTGCCATGAAGGCATATTAGAAATGAAATGCATGTGGTAACATTTTCCCTTCTCTTCACAAACACTGCTGGTGACATTTTTTCTCTCTAGAGAAAACACTCCCTACCTTAATAGTTTGTGTTACATCAGCTAGCCAATTGCCTATCCAGTGAATGATGTATAGGTTAATCCTGAACTGGGACAGTTTACCAGTATTCCCAAAATGGGAGACAGTGTTGAAGCCAATGGCAAGGTCCCACAATTCAGCATGAATTAGAATTTTCTGTTGTTCAAAAATTTTCTCCACTCAATGAGCATAGCTCTCAGCCTCTTAGAGCAAGAAATCTGGACAAGCCATATATATATATATATATATATTGGGGGGACAAAGGCCCAAAAATAAGGACAATTTTTTAAATATTACCCTTACAAATGTAGAAAGTTGATAGAATAACAGGTTTTGCATTAGCACACATTTTCTGAAGGGTGTGAAGTCTGAAATTCAAATGTCTCTCATTATACTCTGACTTCAGTCTTCAATGATTTGCCAATGATTTGCTAGCAAACCACATTTTTTTTGAAAAATTGACCAAAAATATGTAGCAAAAATCTGGACATTCTGCAAAAATCTGTATAGTTGACAGACATGTCCATGAGTCATACTACACATTAATGGGCATCTTCCCAGATAACCACTCAGAATTTAGGTATATTCATCACTACAACACATGAGGTAACTACAAACAGCTACATGGCAAACGGGAATAATCGCATGCAAATAAAATACTTTGGGGGGAAATATGTAGTGTATTTAATATTGTTAGTCCAACAGAAGAAGAAAGTAAAAAAGAAAAGAAAGAAAGAAGCAATAAATATATAGGTGGTATGAAATTATCACTGAGAAAATAGGATTTAAGACTGATTTACAATGAAACTATGCCTTTCATGTTGAGTCAAGTTACTGAATTATAAATTCACTCCCCCTGATTCTTCTCCTCTGGTTTTGACTTTCATACATCCTCCCATATAAAATGTACATCTGTCACTGCCTGTGTATGCCACCTTGCTAGCCATCTGCCAAAACTGCACATTAACTAATCTTGTTAGTAAAACTGCTGCTGGCTGTCTGCCTAAATACCTGCCTATCACAAACAGACCAGTTACCTGCCTATAGTAAAATAAAATATCTGAAAGTAAAAAAATACTATCACAGTCCATATCTGAGTCTCCTCTGCAGATCATTGTACTATAACATAGCTAGAACCTGTAGAATTGCATCTTGGAATATGTAACATTACACTTGAATAATATCGCAGGAGACATTTTCTCCAAATTTATCACAAAAAAATAAGCTTCAAGGCCCTCCAGCTTAGAGTAGTAAAGTAGAGAGACAAGCATATACAAAAGGTGGAAGTGATGAGATAACAATTCAGTAACACAACATGAAGGATAACGCCAGGAATAAAACAGGATCGGGGAATGATACTGATGATGAACAGACTCTGTGAGGATGGTCCATCCTCAGGAGGGATTCGTTTCCGTTGGCCCCCATATTTAAAACAAAGTTGTGCCCAGTAAAACACTTACTTTGTCAATGCCAAATATGAGTTGCATAGCATTGGTAAATGAACATCCACGGTGGTGCAGCGGTAGCGTTGTTGCCTCACAGCAAGAGGTTCTCTCGTTCGATTCTCAGCTGGAGTGCGGGGAGTGCCTTCTGTGGAGTCTGCATGTCCTCCCTGCGGTTGGGTGGGCATTCAAAAGGCATGCGTAAATGGACATGCCTTCGTTGAAGGTTGAATGTTGAGCTGGCACCTCGGCGTTCATCAAAAATCTACTGCCAATCATTAGTGGACCGGAGTTCCGCTGTGGCACCCCCTAACCAGGAAAAGCTGAAAGACAACAACATTATGCAATTGTGAAGAACTGTCTGTAAGACCTGATGGCAGACATTATTGATAAAAATATCTCATGAGAAATTACCAATCACTGTGTTAGGTGGGATATTTTTGAATTGTGTAAAGATTTTGGACATTAAAAACAGTCAATCAGTAAAAATATATTGATTTTGTTTTATTTATTTAGTCATGTTTTTGAATTATGTAATACTGACTTTGGTAACAGTGAGCAAATAAATCAATGGATACTTTTCTGAGTGACTATACTACTGCTGACTGTTATTGTTTTTGGAATCTTTGTGTTACTTACTTTTCTATTTTAAAAAGAAGTTTTCCTTGCATTTAATTTAATGTATTCATTTGCTTAGTAGGTAAGTGACCTGGTCATTAGTGACGTTGTTCAGTCATGCCTCAGACCACAGAGGGGCTCTCAGTGGAAATAGGTGTGTATCAATACTCAGGTGTGAGCTCATTCATGCTCATACTGATAATGGACCACATCAGCAAACAGTTTGGAGAGGATAGATCAAAAAATCTGCTGCATAGTAAGCATTTCTCTCTTCTGCAGTGATTACATACTATGACACTAAGACTAAAACAGAAAGGGAAAGCATATACATAAAGAAATAAATGTAGGATATAAAAGAAATATATATAAATATATGAAATGTGTATGTGATTTTATGCCATTTCACTAGTGCAATGCCATGTATATAGAGATAAAAGTGTAAAATAGTATTTTGCAGTGGGATAAGATTCTGATTTACTTGAATTTTGAGTACTATATATTATTTATAAAGTTATCATTGTTGTGGAAAAGATAATAGGAGAGAAAAAAATTAACATTACCTTCTGTGTATGATTCCACATTATTTAGAAGGGAGAAAACAAAAACTTGCATGAAATGTGAAGTTATGTAGAATCATTTGTCTCTGGGTTTCTTTTTTTTTTTCTTTAATAGTCCACTCATGTTTTGAAGCTTGTCTTTTTAAGTTCATTGAAGAATCCATAGATTCAGGTTGACTTAAAAGGTCCTTTTTTTGGAAAAATGTGGATGCTTCTTTGAGAGAGTCAAAAGTTTTCTTTCCTTCTGGCAGGCATAATCTTATTCTTGTTGGAAATATGCATTGTGCATTGACTCCTTCCTTTTTTAATGATTTTATTAGAGGAACACATGCTCTTCTTTTGGACATTACAAGGGGTGAAAAGTCATTGTCAAACCTGATAGTTTGGTCACCAATTTTTTAATGGAGCAAGGGACCAGGCATTTCTTAAAACAAGGTCTTTGCCTTGAGTGGAGATAAATTTTACAATGGTAGATCTTGGACGTCTGTTTTTACTGGATACAGAAGTTCTAGTTAAACACCTGTGTGCCCTTTCTATCCCAAAGGATAGTGATTCTGGTAGGTTTAGGATTTTAGGAATCCAAGAAGTCAGGAAATTAATCATATTGTCCCCTTCCATCTGCTCCGGGATGCCATAGACTCTTATATTGTTTCTCCTGGTTCTATTCTGAATGTCTTCTACCTTTTCAATGAGTCTGGTGTTTTCTTGAAGAAGAAAGTCAGTTTTTCTCTCTTTCTGTTAACCTGTAGTCTATATCTGTTACAGAATCTTCCAAAGCAGCAATCTGGGCAGTTTACTGTTTAAGGACTTCATTTAATAAGGTTATTTGTTTGATGGTATCTTCTTTTATATCGTCTACTTTTAAGTTTAATTTGTCGATTTTACCCACCAAGTCTTGAACTGTAGTAAGTATTGCCTGTATTTCTTTCTTCATTGGAGTTTCTTGCTGAGAAAACTTGGAGCTGCTCATCTTCCATTGTGAATGTGGTTTCAATGTCCCTTCTATTTGAAAGTTTGAGAGGAAAATATGAAAAGTTTAGCTTAAAAATTACACCAACATGTAGCTTATGACTTCCAGAATCTAATTTTAGTAGTTTCAGGTCTTTGTTGGTGAAATTAAATAAAAACATCCTGTCAGGAAAAAATGAAGACTGCAGAGCTCAAGAACTCTGCTGCTTTCAGCTTGCCATCTAAGCCACATTTCAGAATTTTACAAACTCTCACCTGATAACATCTTAAAAATCTTACTCATTGCATTCCAAGAAGTTAAAACTACTGCAAACATCCCTTCCTCATGGAAATATTCTATCATCTCTCCTATCTTAAAACCAAATAAAGAGCCCAACTCTGCACATCATACAGGACAATTTCTTTGCTTAACATTGATTACAAGATATTCATGTCTATCTTAGCAGACAGATTAAATAATATTCTTTCAATATTAATTCATGAAGACCAAACCGAGTTTATCAAAAACAGAAAGGTACAAGACAATGCAATTAGATTACTGTCCTTAATAGACTTAGCAAACAAGAAAAAACTGAGCTTTCTATTTTAAGCCTTGATATAGATAAAGCTTTTGATTCCCTAAGTTGGCCATATCTGTTTAAAGCTCTTCAAAAATACACTTTCTCCCCAAACTTTATAGGATTAATTAAAAAACTCTATGAAAAGTTCATAGCCTATGTAAAGATTGAATCTTATCTATCTAGCCCATTCAAAATATTGAGGTACTAAACAGGTGTGTCCCCTCTCCCCATTACTCTTTGCCCTGGCTATTGAGCCTCTTGCAAATTATGTTAGAAATAATGACTGCATTAAAGGATATAAAGTGTCAGACAAATTATCCCCCAAGATACAACTGTTAGCTGATGACCTACTTCTAATGATACTGAAAATTCAGTAGATCACCTATTACATAATCTAGACTTCTTTGCAAACATCTCTGGTCTAATATTCAATCACAACAAAACTCAGGCACTTCTAATGAATAAAAATTTTACTATGAAACTTAGATCAAAAAGAGACATAAATTGGGAAGGCACACATATTAAATATATAGGTATTATTATTGAATCTAATTATAAAAAATCGGTCACATCTAATTATCAAAAACTTATAAACTCAATTACAGGTCTGACAGTCAGAAAATATTCTTCTTCATATTTGAAGACAGGCTAACTTTAATCAAAATGACACTGTTACCTAAAATCTTATTCACTGGCCAAGCTCTAATAATTTCCCCACCTGTCAAAATTAAACAGAAAATGAATAACTTATTACTCAACTTCCTTTGTTATCCCCAAACAAAAACAAGAATTTATCTTCTCTGGCACACCATAAGCTGGGACGAAGGAGGTATAGGGTTTCCAAATATTTATTTTTATTTAAACTCCACATTCATTAACATAGTGTTGCTTTGGAATAATACTTCTTATACATCATATTGGAAATCAATACATGAAACCTTACTTCTTAATAGTAATAGGGCATTGCTTGAATCATATACTCAAATACATACACACATCTTTATATGGATTTTAAAAATATACATTCAAAGTGAAAAGTCAAAAGTGTTCTTACACCTCTTACAAACCAAATATTTCTGTTGTTTAAAAAGCTTATGTTTTCTAATCAATTAAGATTTTATTAATAATTATATTTTTTATTGCCTACACAAATGAATGATATCTTTTGATACTCAGAAAATGTTAGAATTTAAGAAGGGTGACCTATTACATTGTAATCAGTTTCTCTCAGCTAATAAAATAAGTTCTGCAGACTTTGATATAGTTTGCAAAACTGCAATTGGCTGGACATCCAAACTTGTAAGGATTGTATACATAATAAGCTTGTACCCACATTAGAGGCATACAATGAGTAACTTATAAATCTTGGATTTTACTTCAACAATTATTAATAGCTCACCCAGGAATACTTCATACATAAGTAATTTATAAACTTCTCAGAAATGATTTTAGCAAAACAGATGTTTCTTTTTGGAATTATTCAAGTGAAGTTAATAAACAAGTATTCTCAGAAGCAGATAAAAAACTTTGTTTACAGTCGGTGAAGGAATCCACATCTTCCCTTTTCTGGCATGTATACACATGAATATTTTTACATAGATGTTTTCTCATTCCAAATAGATTAGCAATAATGTACAAGAAAGATGAAATGAAATGCTGGAGATGTGGACACCCTGATGCTGACTGGATACCTATGGTTTTTAATTGCAAAATAATTTCCCCATTTTGGTTAGATTTTAAATATCTTTGTAAAGCTCTATGGGATGACAACTATATAATTTCTGACTCCCTTATCCTTCTCAATGTTCCTGTTCCTGAAGTCATTCCTAAAAACCAAACATTTTTACAATGGTCTATCCTCTCTATAGCAAAGAAAATTGTTACTGAAAATTGTACATCCCGATCAACTCCTGTCTTTAATGTTGAGTTTATTTATCTTGTGAAATACATTTGATAAGAATGAGATTGCTACTATAAAAGCAAGAACTAACAACATAACTCATCATTTAATTGCTTGGACAAAATTGTCTAAACTGTTAGAGAAATATTAAGTGTTCTTCTATATGTATTGCTTTTTTAATTGCTATGAACATTGTATATAGTTCATGTGTTTTTTCTTGTTACTATACTGTTAAGTTATTGTGGTATAAAAATTAATAAAAACATTTTGGAAAAAAAGCTGCTGCATGCAGACAATGTGGAACCACAAGCAGACTTTGAAGAGGAACTTCAACAAATGATATGAGACTGGAATACAAAACTGAAGGCACATGAGATAAAACTGTACAGGCAAGACACTTGTTATACAGCTAATGGGAGAATCAGAAGTTGAAAATTTAGGAAGAAGGTAAATTAATTAAACAAGTAAACAGCTGAAAGCATCTTGGAAGTGTAATGGAGAAGAGAAGTCTGATGAGAAAGTCAAAGCAAGAATCAGAGATGTTGCAGACAGCAAATACAAAGTATCAGGGGTAATGTGTGTGTGTGTGTGTGTGTGTGTGTGTGTGTGTGTGTGTGTGTGTGTGTGTGTGTGTGTGTGTGTGTGTGTGTGTGTGTGTTAGAAGAATGATAACGAATCTGAAAAGTAAGGTGTACAAAACAAGGTTATGACCATTATTTCTGTATGGAGCAGAAACCTGGACAGTGAAGACAGAGCAGCTGAGAAAAGTTGAGGTGATCGAGATGAAGTGCCTGTGGCAGATGGTGTGATGCACATTGTGGGTGCTTGTTCACTAACAGGGGGGCGGGGTTAAAATGGAAATGCATAGCAAATCCTGGTGGGAAATAATATTTGGTATGCACGGAAGAATGTGGGTGATATGTTGCTATAATTGGTAAGACTGCAAATACAAATAAAAAGCTTATGAATACTTGGAATGAATATACAAATGCACATGATTTATATGATAAAGCTGATAGAAGGAGGCTGATAGCTTTTCAGGTCCATCGAGTTGTGCCTGTAGTCTCTAAGCAGCTATTTCACACGTTTATAGCTTCTGTTCCACTTTTATCTTATCCCACATTTTTATAACTATGTCCCCTCCCAACTTGTTCTTCTCATCTCTAACTTGCAATCGGCATCGCATTGTCTGACGTTTATGCTAAATCTTTCTTGCTCTTTCCATTATCTTAATTCCATGTCACGATATCTCAGGATTAAGCAGATCGAAATCCGATGTGTAAGTTACTCATGCATTCAATGCTCTTGTTTTAAGTTTTCCTGTGAGAGAGGATGGGTTTAATGCCATCCGGATTCATGGTGCCTTCATATGCTTCATGATTCTATTTAGCAAAACCATATAGTTATCCAGACTTATTTATTTATTTACTTGCATTTGTTTACTGGGATAGTCCACTGGGCCAAGGTGAGCCCATTTTCAGTGGAGGCCAAGGGAGAAAAGCTCCAGACATAGTGCAACTAATACATAGTACATAAATAGAGTTATATGGCAACACATTATACATATACATGGTAACGCATTGTACATATACTATAAAACAATACTTTACATGTGAGCAGCATAGCAATACATTATATATGAGCAGCATAGTACAATCCAATACAGCAAGCTACTTAGTACAATGTAATACAGCAACATACAGTAAACAGTCCTGAAAGGGCAGCATACAGTAGGTCAATACAAAACATCCAGATGAAAAGTTATCTGCTACAAGTGTCCCTGAGATAAGAGAAGGAAGGGTGAAGCTTGTCACACTTTATCACAGCTGTTTTACAAACTCTGGTATTTCATTTAACTGTTTTTTTACTGATTTTACTGTTTTTTACTGATTTTACCTACTGCACTTTATTCAATTGTTTTTTCCACTGCTTTTACTGTTATAGACCACACACTCAAGTGTGCTAGCCTTTTAGAGCCTTACTAAATGTATTTTACTACTGTATTTACTGTTTTTCTGCTTTTTTAACAAAAAATGAAAAAGAAAAAACAAAAAAATCCTATCTACTTGCTTGTTTCCTGCCTTTTTCTTAAACTAGGATAGTCTGGATCTCAGATTTGCTTATTTCAGGACTGTATTGTGTGTTCTGAGTTGTCCAGACCTTGCTGTGATAGAAGGAAGTCTTTCTGCTTTTCAGTGAGAGTGGTAAGCTCTGAGCAGCCTATCTATCGCTAGAGGAGTGGTTTCCAGCTCAGGAACTGTATTTTATTGGCTGTTTTGGGCTGCTTCTATCCCTTTCAACTTTCTGACTTAAAAACCCGTGTTTGCATGGGATTGCACTTGTTTTACCTCAGCGGATCCTGTTTGGGCATCCTGCAGAGTTCTACAGCAGCAGAAAGAAGGGAGAGAGACTTTGCTTGATTATAAGTACCTGTTTATGCTTTCTTTAGCTAATTTTGCTTGCTGCACTTTATCACAGCCATTTTACAAGTTCTGGTATTTAATTTAACTTTTTTTTTACTGATTTTGCCTAATGCACTCTGTTGAATTGTTTTCTCAACTGCTTTTACTGTTACAGGCTACACACTCAAGTGCAGTAGCCTTTTAGAGCCTTACTAAGTCTGTTTTACTACTGCAGTACTGTTTTTCTGCTTCTTTAACAAAAAACAAAAGCAAAAAAAAATCCTTTCTACTTGCTTGTTTCCCAACTTTTTCTTAAACTAGAATAGTCCGGATCTCAGATTCACTGATTTCAGGATTGTATTGTGTGTTCGGAGTTGTCCAGACCTTGCTGAGGTAGAAGGAAGTCTTTTAGTGGGAGTGGTAAGCTCTGAGCAGCCTATCTATCACTAGAGGAGTAGTTTCCAGCTCAGGAATTGTATTTTATTGGTCGTTTTGGGCTGCTTCTATCCCTTTCAACTTTCTGACTTAAAAACCCGTGTTTGTGCAGGTTTGAGTGTTGCACAGCACCACTAAGCTAGGGTAAACTATTATTGGTGCCTTAAAGTCTGCTCTTCAAATTTCCCCTTAGATCTTGCTAGCTTTCAACTCTGAGCACTCAGTTCAGACCTCTAAACCCAGCATTTGCTTAAACCCCCTAGCAGTTGTTATTGTAAGCATACCAACTGCTAGTAGCACTAAAAGCCATCCATAAAGGATACTAAAACAGCTTCAGTACTTAAAAGGAAGCAAAACAGTTCCAGTACTTAAATAACTAAGCACCTATCCAGGCATGTCTAAAGGTCACTTCCCTACTCTTTTTCCTATTAACCTGGTGAACCTGGGCATCCTGAGGCAATGTAGCAATTGCCTCATGTACACAGACAACCCTCTCCTCCTACCTTCAAACACATCCCCTTGTGAGAGATGCACATACATAGCCAAACTAGAAGCCACGCTCTTTCAAACCCAGACTGAGCTAGCCAGTCAAGAGGAGAAGGTAGACACTAACATCACACCTCATAGAATACATAGCCCCCAGGATCACACACCACCACACCTTTCACATAGTAACACAAAACACATACCCACTTTTGCAGAGGCTCTCAACAAAAATCTACCTAAACAACAAAGACCTCAGAGGCAGAAACGTAAGCAACCATCTCATCCAAACACAACCCCCAAGACACACAGCCCACATAAACAGTGTGCCACTCAGCCTAAGCCTGTATGGCAAAACACTTTACCCAATACACTAGTCATAGGTGACTCAATAGTAAGGCACACTGATGTCCCTCTCACTAGGTTGAATAAGGAGAAGGTTACAGTCAGCTGCCTGTCGGGTGCCAGGATTTACCACATAACGCACACACTTGGGTTTCTCCACAACAAGTACAAATATGACTCTGTCATTGTCCATGTTGGTGTGAACAATCTAAGACATACCTCCCTGGACTACATGAAAAGAGACATGGAGGAGCTCTCGGATCTTGTAGCCCAGGCAGGTATGACCCTAGCCCTGAGTAGTATCCTACCATCACCTAAAATGATACCACAGTGCAAACAAAAAAATGATTAACTTCAACAATTGGCTAAGTTTTTGGTGTCATTCAAAGGGGATACAGTATCTTTCTGCCTGGGATGACATGATTGACAGACCTCTATGCTTTGCTAGAGATGGCCTGCATCTGTCACCCCTGGTATTCCAGATACTGGCTAAGGCTCCTGCCACCCCAATAGTGCCTTTTTTAGGCAATGCCTGCTATAGATCCCCCACAATGTCCCAAGACTCCCACTGTGCATTCCTGAACACTCTGGAAAGCATTAAGGTTCAACCTAATACCCTTATACTGGGAGACTTTACCCCTCCATTATCTGGGAGAATTACTTCTGTTCCAACTCTTTTGCCCAATGATTTCTGGAATTCATTAATTCCAATGCACTGGACCAACGCATTCTCACCCCTACCAGAGGTAGGAACATTCTTGACCTGGTCATTACAAACATGGGGGGGTCACTGCTCTACATCAGTAAAAAACTCCTCCCTGATGAGATCTGACCACAAGTTAATCACAGTCGATATCCAAATCCCACCCTCACCCCTCCCCCCATGAAGGAAACCACAGTGAAGAACTTCTCTAAAGCCAAATTTGAGCTGCTAAAGGCAGGAAGTGTCAAACTTCAGGTCATCCATGCAAATGGGGAATGGATGTACGGCTGCTGAATCATACACCAAGGTGCTGTATGAGTACTTACGCAAGTGCATGGATCAGGCCATACCAAACAGAACCAAGATCCTGTCCTCCAAAAAAGAAGCCAATCTGGTGGTCCCCTCCCATTAACAAGCTCTACAACAGAAGGAAAAAAACTGTTGCAAAAAAGGGTAAAGTCCCAAGACTGGAAAAATTCCCTTGTGAGTCTCAGCAAAAAACTGAGATCCCTCATCAAATCCTCCAAAGCTAGTTATGAAAAAATTGCTACAGATGCTAAAGACAACCACAAGGCATTCTTTAGCTATGTCAATAATCTGGATAACAATATGCAGAGGTGCTCTGAGCCATTGCACAATGGCACCATGTATACTGAACCAACAGATATTGCCAATATCTTGGTCGACAAGTTCAGTGCAAACTTCACCCCCCCTTCACCTCCTAATATTACAGCTGCACAGGTAGAAGCCACACTATCCAAAGCCAAAAATACAGCTTCCATGGGACCTGATAATATACCTGGCTGTGTTCTACATGAAGTACAAGGAGAACTGGCACCATACCTGAGTGCCTTATTTAACCACAGCCTCACTTCAGGCTTCGTTCCCACTGAATGGTGCACCGCAACAGTCATTCCACTCTACAAAGGAGGAGCAACTACTGACCCTGGAAACTACCATCCCATCAGCCTAATGAGTCTGATCTGTAATGCCATGGAATGCATCATTATGGACCTCATAAACAGGGATATAGGGAACCTTCAAACCCTGGACCCCTCACAGTTTGGGTTTGTGAAGGGCAGATCATGTCTGCTCAACCTGATAGACTTCTTTGAATCTGTCACCAGAGTGGTCGATGAAGGCAAGGCAGCCATACAGCCTACCTCAGTCTAGCCAAGGCCTTTGGCACCATCCCCTACTCAGGGGCATTAACCCCTACATCCTATGAAAAAATTCACAGAAGTGACCAATCGCTGTTTAAAGCTTTCGCTGTTTAGCTGTCAGCATTTAGGTGTTTGACAAGCTAAACCTTTGCTGTTCTAATATACACCCTCAGACTAATGGGTCAGTAGTTACTTAGGACCAGAGATGGACAGCCCTTGTGCAGAGGGATGACAGTTGCATTCTTCCATTCATTTGTCTGGAGGCTATAATTAAAAAGTGATTCTAGTGGTCCTGATAAGTCCTGTTTCATGCTATTAAGGAGGCAACCTTGGACATTATCAGGGTCCATCAATGCAGTGTTCTTAGCCTTGGAGAGTGCACTGAGGACCTGCTCTCTAGTGATTGTTGGGGGAGATATGGTTGTGCATCTGGAGGGGAAAGGGGGGTAAACCGGGAGTTAAATTTGCCAGACAGTAGATTTGCTATATCTTCCAGCTCAGTATAGGTAGCTGTATTTTCAATTGGCTCAGCACTTTGTTGTGCATTGCCTTTGAAGTTGCAGACACAGCTGAATAATGCTTTATGGTAGACCTTGGCCTGTGTACTGTTTTTACCTCAAGTTTACCTTTAGTAGACTTGATTATCCCCATGAGTTGCTTGCTTAGACTGATGAGGGAGTTTCTATCTTGCTAGATATTGCACTTTATAATTTCTACTATGATTTTCTTCCTTTTGTTAAACAACCAATTGATATTGGGATTCCACCACAGTGGACTTTTTGAGTTTGTCCTGTACTTATAATACCAGGCAGGTACTGCTGTTTCTGTATCATCATTAACATGATTTTACAGGGTTTTTGTGAACAGTTCTGCATAGTTGTGTTCTCTGGGTTTGGTGGGGGAGGGCTCAAAATTTTGCTTGGGTATCACTTAATAGTAGGAAGTTTGCCTTAGAATAATTCCTAAAAGTTCCATAGTTAGCTGGGGTCCTGGGTTATTTTTATTTCAAAGGAAACAGCTTTACGGTCTGACCTGACCAGTGAGGACACAACACTGAGAGGGGTGCAATGTTCTTCCATGTTTGTGAGGCCTAAGATGCTAGTACCACTAATGGGTACACGGACTAGCTGGTTCAGGGTGTTTGAGTTTACAAAGTCCAGTAATCTCTGGGCCTGCATGTTTGGGGTTGTGTATAATTCCAGTTTATAGAGGGTAGTTAAAGTCACCCATGAATATGGTGTTGGGTTGAATGGGGAATATCCCCAGTATGTTTAAATATGTGTTATGGGTTTCCTTGATGATAGAGAGGAATCTATAGCTTGCAAGGATATTGCATGGGGCCTTGCCTATAGTAATTTGGATGTTGGGAAGCTCAAGCACAACATCTTGTTTTTCCTGCCTTAAGGTGTGCTAGTTTTTGATATAAATTGATATACCTCCAACTTTTGTCTAAATATACAGAAGTCATTATAGCATGAATGGCTGGAGTGTTCTTCACAGCTTTCAATCATGTCTCAGTAACTGCACAGACAGACATCTACATTCTCCAGGATGAATGGAGCTGGCAGGGAGTGAAGTTTCTTCTTTAGATTCCCGGCCTTGAACAGTAGCACATTTAGATTCCCTTGTGTTGGATTTATGATGTAGGAAGATTTATCTGGCTGCAATGCCTAAAAAAGGCACTATGGGGTGAGCATTGTTTTAGCCAATACTTGAAAGCCTAGAGGGACAGGTGCAGATCACACCTGGCAAAGCAGCATAGTCTGTAAACCATATCCTCCCAGGCTGACAAATATTGTACCCACTTTGAATGGCACCAAAAATTAAGACAATTATTAAAGTCAATTATATTCTGTTCATATCATGGCATCATTCTTGGAGAAGGTAGAATGCTGCTCAGTGCTAGGATCATACTGGTCTGGGACCCACAGTCCAAGAGCTCATTATATCGCTCTTCATATTGTCCAGGGAGGTACATCTCAGGTTATTTACACCCCCTTGGACTATGACTGAGTCATACTGGTACATGTGGTTCAACAACCTGAGTGTGTACACGATCTGGAAAATCCTGGCCCCGACAGGCAACTGTCTGATTGTGACTCTCTCCTTAGTCAGCCTGGAGAATAAGACATCTATGTGCTCTTCACATTCAGAGTGCATACAGAAGTGCTGGCTTAGTGTTACTTACATCATAACCTTCTGTTAATTTATTTGTCATAATGTATATATACATTAATTAGCATTCTTTAATTAATTTGATTTAATTCATTGTGCTGCTATGATCTGTTGTAAAAGGTTTCCTATCAATAACTCAACACACAGGCGGTTGAGTACACCTGTATTTTTCCTACATCCTGAATGTTGGAATGTCGAAAACCAACATTATTGACTATCCAAACTTGCCCCCCTTCTGGACCCAGGATAATGTTTGTTTCTGGGGACAGAGCAGTAGGAAGTTTCAGGGTTCAGTGTTTGTTTCAGGTATGCTGGCATTCAGTATTCAAACTTTCATGGAATGATTTCAGGCATTGGTAGACTTGACCTCCTGTATGTCAAGTTATTAATATGAAACCACTGTAAAATGTTTTTGAACCACTTTGCATGCTGTTGCTGTGTAAAAAGTCATTATCAGTGTTCTACTCACTGTTTTATCCACAATAAATACATAAATCAGTTTATATAGTCTCTTTGAATTAGTCTGTTGCTGCATTATAGGTTGGTCTTGTGAAGACCAGTTTTGAGATTCCTGTTAGTACAAGGTGTATGGGAATGAACCATTAGCAAAACTATGAACGTTTCCTGTAGGTAGCTTTACTACCACATGTGCACCCATGCAGAGGAAGATTCCTGCAGCCCCTTCTTGCCTGTGAGGTCACTGTATCGCAAGGAAGGAATATATTACTTTTTTAGTATCTATAGCTCACCAAATTATCTGAAATAATTTGAAATCTGCACAGTTAATCTTCTTAAAATTGTGTGACTCACCTTTTAATGAAAGATGTTGAAGATATTGAAGTAAGGCTTGCAATCAAAGATGGAGACAAGATACTTTAGAAAGATATATCTAACAATAGGAAGATATAGCTAACAAGCACATTGTTTGACCTAAGGCACGGCAAGTGGGATTTAATACACTAAAATATAGGGTTATCGATTGGATGGCATTCACAAATAATAATCTCTCCCATGGATCAGTGGGATGACAGCACCAGATAGGTCACTGAGGGACAGACTTATAGACATAACTATTGATGTCTTCACATGCATTACAAAGACTACTGACTATTTTCCTGGATAATGTACTTAGTTTTCAAAGTAGCAGGTCAGATAAACAATTAGGCTAGCAGAAGAGCCACAAAACATTACAGGCTTTGTAACTGTAAGCCTGGGTTCCTGTGTGTAGACAACATGAGAGGAGACATGGAAAACATATGGTGTGAAGCAGAGAACTTTGAGACAAAAGATGGTGATGAGATGCATCAAACACAGAGTGGGATGGAGGGCTCATGACAGACTTACAGGTAAAATAATTTTTAAAATGGAGATGAAAAGGAATTGTTTTACTAGGCACAGTTAAGCCTTACAAGTTCTTGCCAAAATACTGTATGTAAAATGCCTAAATATAAAGGAAAAGATGTGTGTGAAGAAACAGTAATGAGATTAGCCTGCTCAGAGGTTTAGATAGAAAACCTTTGGTAATCTCATAACTTTCATAATAACCTGAATAAAAGATCCAGTCCATCTGAAGTTTAGCATTATGAAATGGATTTGCAGGTTGAAGAAAAATCCTTAGAGAAGCAGAATATGCTTAGTACTATATGCTTTTCCGTGTAGTAAACAAAGTCTGCTTGGTCTAAACAGATTAACTGGCAGAACTGGTTAGCCAAACTCAGCTTTAACTACAAAAGATTATAGGAAATGCATTAAACCATTCACAATAATGTATATCCAACACACTGATTTGTATCCACTGCTCTTAAAGCCAAAATGATGTTATCTGGCCTTAAAATATTCAGATAGTGTAAAACTATCGCTCATCAAATCTCTGAATAGAATGGTCATAGGCTGTATTCATAAATACACACTTCACAGCTGAGCTTAATATTGACAATACCTATGCCACTACCTATTTAGGTGATATAATAAGTCATTCTGAAGACTGTCTTAGGCTTCTTTAGGTAGTCAGGGCTTACAGTGAATGCCGAAAGCAAAATTTGTTCATTAGTATTTACAAGGCTATTGATCCATGATGATCTTTAGAAGTCTAGCCATACATTCTCATAAAGTTTTTATCCCTTATATTTTAAGTAGAAATAACCCAGAAATGAATAGAATATTCATATGTTACCCCATACTGATGAGAGACAAGGGTGCTAAACCAAGGGTGAATTTGCAGTTTTTCATCCAGTCATCTAGATTACATTTGAATAGTGTAAAATAAGTACCCTGCTTTATGTGGAGAGGAAGGTGATTCCAGAGAAGTTGTATTCCCTGTAATACATATCTATCCTTCCAACATGTTCTAGTTATGTTGCAAAAAGATTTAGATGTCTTAAGCAAGTGTTCATGCCCCCACTGGACTTGCAAATGTGCAGTAGGTCTGACAGGACAGGGTCTGTTGAGGGCCTACATGCAAGGCAGAGGTCATTTCTCAGTAGTCTATATGACACCAAGAAGGACAGAATTTGATATGGTCTATATATTTTTTATGATTAAGGCCAGTGATTTTCTTACTAAGAAAGTATTGTGGGCATTCAATTTGTGTCAGATGTTTTCACAGGTACATACTGAAGGGGGCATTATACTCAATGATGGACTGATGAGTGCAGAATACAGTGGAATGATCATATTACTGGATCTGGATGCCGTACCCTGAGTCATAAGTTGTGCAATAAAAAAGGACTTTTTTACAATGTTGGATACATGGTGATTGAAGCACAGTTAGTTCTCTACGTAGGTTTCCCGGTTCCTAATGACTGGATCAATTTTCAGGGGTGGGTTGTCAACATGATAGTTACAAGGAACATCTTGCTTTCTAAAGGAGACTATTATAATGGCATTTAGGTTTAGTTCATTGTTTTTATGTTGGTTTGGGAAAAGCCCCCTTGGAGGGTGTTGGCATCCTCTGGAGAGTTTACAATGTCACCAAGTTTACAGTTATCTGCAGACTTGGTCAGTCCTAATCCCTTAACAATCGCTTTGACTTCCAGGAAGTACATACCAAGGAGGAGTGGCCCAAGGACTAAACCCTCGGGCACTGAAACCCATGAGGGACTTGAGGGAGGATTTCAGACTGGTATGACATAAATGAGATGCCTAGGATACATTATAAGAGGAGGGATTATCACACCCAGAAAGTGAAAGTAGAAGAAGTGAGGAACTGGCCAACACCCAAAATAAGAAGCAGGTTAGGGCTTTTTTAGGCTTGATTTGGTCTTATACAAAAGTTGTGCCACATTTTGCTAGCATTATAGCCTCACTAGTAACTGGTCTTTTTGAGGACTCCTTGCATTCTGTTTGTGAGCCAGTTTGCTATCCAATGAATTATGTAGTGATTAACATTTAGCTTGGATAGTTACTTGAATGTGAGATGGTGCTAAATGCCTTTGCTAGGTCTAGATATGAGATGTGTACTGCCTTGCCTTCATCAATTGCTTCAGTAACCTTCTTAAAGAGGTCAGCCAGGTTAAGTAGGCATAACCTGCCCTTAACAAATTCAAACTGGATTGGGTCACAAGGTTGTAGGTTACTTAGGGCCCTAGTTAGTAATTCCATAATGATCCTTTCCATAATCTTACAGATGAGGCTGATCAGACTCATGGGTATAGAATTTCCCAAGCCCATTAATGCCCGACCTTTATGCAAATGGATGACAGTTGCTGTCCTTCATTCATCTGGCACAACACCTGTTTGGAAGCTGAAACTGAATAGCCTCTATAGGGGGTCTGAGAGGTCCAGTTTCAGGCTCGCCAGTAAGCAGCCTGGTATGTTATCCGGGTCTACTAAAGCAGTGTTTTTGGCTTTGAATGGTGCCTTGAGGACTTGTTCATGGGAGATTTGAAGGAGGGTTTGAGACTGGTATGACAGAAGTGAGATGTCTAGGATTCTGTATAAGAAGATGGATTACCAAACCCAGAAAATGAAAGAAGAACCAGTGAGGGATTGGCCAGCACCCAAACTAAGAAGCAGGGTAGGGTCTTTTTAGGCTTGACTGCATCTTATAGAAAGTTGTGCTACATTTTGCCAACTTTATAGTCTCTCTAGATTAAGATACACACAAAGATCATGTAAACCACAGAGGCAGATATTTTATTCTCCAGATTTGTTTTATCATCCCCTGATTTTTACTATGCCCTCTTTAACGTACAGAGATACATCCAATGTGAGCTTGGGAGCACTTCTATACCAGAAGCTGGGTGATAAGGAGCATCGTATCTGTTATTTGAGGATATAGTTAACAAGAGCAGAGGCCAAATATTCAGCCATGGAATGGGGGAGTGCTTGAGCAGCAAATGGGGCCTTGGATCCTTAAGGTATGAGCTCATATGTAGAGTTCACCCCTTTGTTACTGACCATGCACCATTACAGTAACTGTTAACACAAAAGGACAATGTTAAACTCTGCTTTTGTCCCTTATAGCTTCCTTCCAGTTCAAGATACAACAATGGCCTGGTGCCAGACACCACAATACGAGTGGTCTGCCACTGATTTACAGACCATTCCTAAGGTCTGAAATTAATTTTATACTTGGGGAATCAAATGCCACTGAATGTATATTTATGAGAACTTCAAGTGTTTTTTTAGTATCACTAACAATAATGCTGGATATAGTAGGTGCCCTTTTAAGGGAGAAAACCAGGTACTACTAAGAATTGTCTTCAGGTGTTAGCAAGAATATTCAAGGAATGATTAGATAGCCCAGTCAGATGTCACAGAGAAAATTCTGAGAATCTAGAGGTGTTAGCAATGTTAAAGAAGAGTTGGAGGACCAGAGAAGTGGGACTGGAGACAAAACTTTTCCACAAGAACTATTTGACCAGAGGAAAGCATTAGCAATTATTCTTTGGGAACAGACTAGAAGTAGAGACAGTGTTTTTGTTTTGACTATATTCAGCACCTGAAGTACTGTAAATGTTTTTACTGTAAGACCATTGACATTATTTTATTTAGAAAAGTAATTCTTGCTTTTAACTAATATATGTGTGTGTGTGCATGCGTGCATGCGTGTGTGTGTGTCTGTGTGTGTAAAATAAAAGGGTCTATATTAAAAATTCGAATGCTTAAATATTCAAATCACTAAAGATCGAACTTTAGTGATCGAACGTTCAAATGTTCGAATATCTTAAAAAAAGAATAAAAAAAAAATGTAAAGTGTTTAAGCGGGGGGCAAACCCCCCTGCAACCCCCCAAAGTGGGGGGCTGTGCCCCACACCCCCGCTACTTAAATATACCAACGCCGAGATTGTACTTCAGTGCACTACAGTGTGGAAACAGAATATTTCCATTTCCTACACTGTAGCGCGATCTCGGAATTGGTATATTTAAGTAGTGGGGGGTGTGGGGATGCAGGGGGGTTGCCCCCTGCTTACACCCATTACTTTTTCTTTTTTTGTTTTTTTTTTTTTTTTAATTTTTAAAAATATCCAAACATTTAAATGTTCGATCACTAACGTTCGATGTTTAGTGATTCGAACGTTTAAGCGTTTGAATATTTAATAAATGAAACACCCAATAAAAATGAAACACCCAATTGTCAACATCCGTAATGCTGACAAAAGAAATCAGAAAAAAAAGGTTGATAAAGTGGTGCACATGCTCCAGGAAATAACTTTGGAACATGCAACTCTAAAACATTATTTTTTGCAGGTGAGCAAAGCCCCACACCCCTGGCTACCTGTATGTATTCCAACTCCAGGATTTCACGATATATGAGAAAAGGAATATTCCCCAACATTTCAGTCTTGCACAACTATTTATCAGCTATTCTGTTGACCAAATCGTGTTGACAAAACAGCAGTCAACCATAAAGACTTTTGCCCACATTACTGGCATATACATATATATATCTATATGGGATCCGTACAGATCCCAGAATACACTTTCCACCGAAGCAGAAATCACCGAGCATACTTAACCGAAAGTGCTGTTCACCGAAGCAGCACTTTCGGATAAGTATGCTTGTTGTGCCGGTCAGACTACATTGTGGATAAGGGAAAATTCCATATGGGGGCTGCAGGGGGGCTTGCCCCCTTTATAGAAGTAGGTTTAATGTTGTTGTTTTTTTTGTTTTTTTCAAACATACTTTACCGTAAGTGCTTTTTTGGTGAAAGTGCTTTCGGTAAAGTATGTTATGTGATAATGGATTCAGACTTTTGATCTTTCGATCAAAAGTCCTAGATCTATATATATATATATATATATATATATATATATATATATATATGGGTCACCTTCAGATGCCCGACAACGCGTTTCGCCGACACGGAATCCGACGGGACGAAAACACCGACAATGCAGATGACCGACAAGGTGAGAACCCGACGGACTCGGTAAGTGTGCGATCGAGTGAGGGATTTAGTGTTAGGGAGCGGACAGGTAAGCGTGCGATAGTGAGGGACTGTGGGTTTAGGGGTGGGTTAAGTGAGTTAGGGTTAGGGTGCAGGTAGGGTGTGTGTGCGATAGTGAGGGACTGTGGATTTAGGGGTGGGTTAAGTGAGTTAGGGTTAGGGTGCAGGTAGGGTGAGTGTGCGGTAGTGTCGGACCTTGGGGTTAGGGGTGGGTAAGTGAGTTAGGGTTAGGGTGCAGGTAGGGTGAGTGTGCGGTAGTGTCGGATCTTGGGGTTAGGGGTGGGTAAGTGAGTTAGGGTTAGGGTGCCGGTAGGGTAAGTGTGCGGTAGTGTCGGACCTTAGGGTTAGGGTTTGGGTTAGGGATAGTGGATATGTTATGTAGT
>NC_056740.1:221923881-221958373 GCF_019279795.1 Protopterus annectens
TTGTTATAAAGGTATTAAGGATATTTTATACAAGAGCTGGAATATATTTAAGGCAAATAATGACATTTATGAACTGGTTGGGGACAAACCTATTTTTTTCTACAAAGGTTGGAAAAAATGTAAAAGCTATATTAGAGAATAACCACTCAAATCAAGATCTGAATAGAGACGTGGAAACTAGAGTTTGTGGAAGATGTAACCAATGCAGTTTTATACTGCAGGAACCAACTGTTACCTTATCTAACTATGCAAATAGTAAAATTGTTTTAAAAAAGGTAATTGTGGCACTAAAAGAATTGCTTACCTTGCCAAGTGCAATGCCTGTAGTGGCTTCTACATTGGTAAAACCGAGAGGGCTTTTAAATCAAGGATTTATGAACACCTATATGATATTAAAACTAAAAAAGAAACTAATGCCCTGTATAGACAGAGCAAGTTATGTGCCAATTTTAGTGGTTTTAGATTTGCCATAGTGGATAAGGTACAAACAAATCAAAGAGGATTTGACTGAAAAAATATATTATGTAAGAAAGAGATGATGTGGCAATTACGGTTGGCAGCCAATATACACCCTGGTCTTCATGATTGTGTCTCTTTTACACCAGTTTTAAAAGAAAGGGCTGCCAAGATCTGAATATATTTAACACATATTTTCAACATTTCAATTACCTTTTAAATGCATGTCTTCTAGGTACATGTTTTAAATATTGTTACTTATGTATAACATTTTCAAAAGGGGGCATCGACTTATTTATATCCATTAGAATATTTATGTAGCATGATATGATTAAAGTGTTGTTGGTATATACTTTTAAATTTTAACTCAAATTGATTGTCACACTCTCTGGCCTATCAAATGTGATTTGCTGGTATTTAAACTTAGCCTATATTTTGTTAACTGTTCTGAGGAAGTCAATGCCTATTTGATGAAAGCGCAAAACGTTTGTGATACATGTGTTCAGTTTTTTGTTTCTCTGGTGGAATAAAGCAGTTGAACCTATGTTCAAGAGACCAATGTCATCATTTTGGTGCTATTTCATGGGTTACTAGTGTTGTTTTGCAGCACCTACCACTTTTACTTTGTTATTTGTTTATTTCTCTTTGCTTACCAGGAAGTTCTGACTGGGATTTATACCATTTTCAACAGAGGCCCGGTGAGAAAAGTTTCACATATTAAGCAAGTATATTTAAAGACAAAAAAAATTACATTTTGTAAAATGCATTGAGTTTACATGAAAACACAATCAATTATATGACTGCATCTAGAACACATTATATAATATACAGTAGCCTATGAATTTACTGAACACATTTTTTTCATGAGGTAGTTGATTACAGAGAAATTGTACAGATGTAGGTTTTCACACAGTGAAAACTCCAGTTTTCTTGGGTTTTTCTTGCAGTTTTTACTTAATGGTTTGTCTGTATAACCTTTTTACACTTTGGGTTGGATGTTAGTTGGGATATTTTGCAGGCAACTTAATGTATATGGGCATCAGCTGGGTTTAAAGATCCCGTGTTTCTAAAATATCCAAACTATCTACTTATACTGTGCTGATAAGGTTAAAAAAAAAAGCTGAAACATGCATGTCCACAGCTGAAGGGGGTTGGTTTAATGTAATCATAAAAACTTAATAAAGAAAAAAAGTCAGAAGCCATGTAGCTAAAACTCTCAGTGTCCTTAGAGGGTCATTTGCATATATCTCATGGGCCTCATACCTATCAAGAGTCCAGATTTTTTGGCTCATATTTTTGGTCTGTACTTCATAAAATTTGTGGCTTTCTGGCAAATCACTGGATGATCTGAAGACTGAAGTTATTAATAATGACATTCGTTTGAGTTTTCAGACTTCAAATCCTTCAGAAAATGTATGTTAAAACAAAACCTGTTAATCTAGCAACTTTCTAAGTTTGTTAGAGTTGTTGTTGTATCTTTTGGCTTTTCCCGGTTAGGGGTCGCCACAGCGGAACTCCGGTCCACTAATGATTGGCAGAAGATTTTTACGTACCGAGTTGCCAGCCCTGACGTACAACCTTCAACGAAGGTATGCCCACTCATGCATGTCTCCACACAGAAAACGTTTTAGCTGGGAATCGAACAGGACAACGTCTTACTGTGAGATTAATATTTAAAATATGTCTCTATTTTTGGGCCTTTGTCACCCCATTTTGTCAGCTTTTGTCCAGATTTCTTGCACCAAGAGGTTAAGAAGTATGATGGGCCTCCATTTCAAAACTTTAGTTTGGCTGGGTCTTTCTTGCTGTATGTGTGTGTCTGTGAGTGTGTGTGTGTGTGTGTGTGTGTGTGTGTGTGTGCCAAGATGCACAAGCGCACACACACACACACACACACACACATATATATATATATATATATATATATATATATATATATATATATATATTCCATTTAAAATTCTGTTATATTTAAATAATCACTTTTACAGATATGAGTCCTCTAAATCAGGTTATTGCTTTCAGTTATGATGCTGTAAGCACTGCTTTATAAACAGTATTTACCAAGCAAAGAAACATATCCTGAAGTAATGTGATAAATGTGAGAATAACACCTTTGTTAATTTTAAGCGACCTGTAAAATGTAAAAGTAATCTGATGCTTTAACAAAAGCTGTTCTGAAAAATATGCAATGCATTTACCTTCCATAAGTAAAAAGAAAGCTGACTTTGAGAAATATTGACATTCCTTTTTTACCCAAATGTTCTTCATATTTTTATGCAACATATTTATGTTCAGAGACAATACCTGCACATTGGAACTTTGGTTAAATGACTTAAACACTAATGTAGGCAAACATGTCAGGGACATACATTCAATGTAATATGTTTAAACTGCATGAGCTTTTGAAGTAAAGTGTGTTTTTAACTTAACACACTAAAAGATACAGAAGGCAACAATGGCTCACTGGTTTCAAAGTAACAGTTTTATGATTGCCTCAGAGGATGCAAAAATAAAACAAAGGTTTAATGCCTTAAGAAGCACTTGCTTCGGAAAATATACTGACAGTAGTGAAGTGGTCATTCTCATCTTTTGATATGTATACAACATAATTGGCCACATTAGAAAAGATGCTTACAAATTCAGTCAGATGTGTAATTTGATTAGCTGATATTAGCGTTCAGTAACATTTGCCTCATTGCAGAGCCCCATTAGCAGCAACATTGCATCTTACAAATCTAGTGTCATTTGAGTTTTTTTTCTAAATGTGATAACAGCAATCACATCCGGAAGCCTACAGATAATACTACCCACATTTTTGTAAATCCTTTTAAAAGCATGTTGCACTCATCTGTTGAAAGGATATAATGAGATAAAGCTAATATTTCCTGTGTTATACTGCCACTCATTCAGGATTTATGCATAATGTCATAATCATTAAAAATTATGTTTATTTTACATTGTTTCATTTGCAGCAACTTAGCTCAATGCCTTGAAAGTAAATTCCCTCAATCAAAATAAATAAATAAATAAATAGATAGATAAATATTTGGTGACCAGCCTACTAAATTAAGGGGGAGATCATATAAATGATCAAAAAATAATCCAAAAGAATGTTGTTTCTTTGAAACATATAGTTATTGCTATTCCACAGTCTACAACAGGAAATAATGTGAATGTCCATGTAGCCAGTACTGCTTCAATGATTCTAGGGTTGCCTGTCTCCTATCTCTTTCATTCAGTAGAATGCCTCCGCCTGTGCTATTAAAAATACATTGTAAAGGACAACTCCCAGCGTAGAACTCAAAAAACATGTTTTTTCATTGTATCGTTATTTTCTGAGCTATTTAATGCCTCAAAATCACTCCAAGTGCTTATGTTACAATTTTAATGCATTTCCCTCAAAATGGCAGATGATGGAGCCTGTCTTGGTTATGTGATCTTGTTTTCATTCCTTCTTTCCAGAATACATTTCAAGTCTTCCTTATATGAGTCATACTAGACATAAGGAAGTGGTGTTGTTTTCTCATTCCATTAAGATAGAATGGCAGGAATGTGAAACACTGTCATCTAACACACCTTCTGTAACAGAGCTACTTCTAGGTTTCTCTGACTGAGCCTGATTTATGTGTTTGTCAGTGCTTGTCCTATGCTGTAAATAGCTGTTAGATACTTCCAACAAAAGAAAGTAGGTAAATACCAGGCTTTTGTACAGGGATTCTTTTGTAGTTCTAAAAGAATTGACAGACCGTCCCCCACAAACTCAGGTTGAGGTGTGAAAAATCTCACTGCAGTAAATGATCCTCACTGTATCATGTACAAGTGACAAGTAGAGGACTCCAAAGTAATTCTGTCTGCTACTTTCCAATGCCTTCAGTGGGAAGTTTTTTTTTCTCTTATGAACATACCTCTCAACTGTACAGATTTTCGCAAAATATCCAAATTTTTGCCTCATACTTTTTATCTGTTCCTCATAAAATTTGTAATTTTCTGGTAAATAACTGGGATGATCTGAGGATTGAAGTCACTGAAAATTATATATATATTGTGTTTCCGACTTCATATCCTTCAGGAAAATGCATGCTAAGACAAATCCTGTTATTCTAGCAACTTTCTAAGTTTGTAAGAGCAATATTTAAAATCTGTCCCTACTTTTGGGCCTTTGTTTCCCCATTCTATCAGGCTTTGTCCAGATTTTTGCACTAAGAGGCTGAGAAGCATGCTTATGAATGATACAAAACTAAAAATTGCTTTACTTGTTCCTTAATTATTTCTGTAATGTTCACCCCCCTTTTTTCTATTTCGTATTTATTTATACTTTGGTAACCAGGAAGATGAACTGGTCCCAGGACCCTTTTCAGCCACAACTTGGGCTACCTCGACAATGATGATAACAAGTAATAAATACACTTAGCAAAACAAAGAAAAAAAAAATACTGACATAACGACATTGACAAAGATTGCATGTGCAACACATAGCCAATGTATAACACTGAATAAGTAAAACATTAAGCAACATTTACTAGAATGTATACATTAATAATGTTTAACTCTGCTATGTTAACTTTATTATAAATAATAAATCTTATGCACCCATATTACACACACATACACACACACACACACACACACACACACACATATATATATATATATATATATATATATATATATATACATATATACAGTGTATATAAAAAGAGTACACACCGCCAGGTTTTTGAGATATGAAAAATGAGACCACAATAAATCATTTCAAATCTTTTTCCACTTTTAATGTGACCTATGACCTGTACAATTCAATTGAAAAACAAACAAATCTGTTAGGGGAAAAAAAAGTACAATAAGCTGGTTGCATAAGTGTACACATCCTTAAACTAATACTTAGTTGAAGGACCTTTTGATTTAATTACACCATCCAGTCTTCTTGTGTAGGAGTCTATCAGCATGGCACATCTTGACTTGGCAATATTTGCCCACTCTTCCTTGCAAAAGCACTGCAAATCTGTCAGATTGTGAAGGCATCTCTTGTGCACAGCCCTCTTCAGGTCGCCCCACAGATTTTCTATTGGATTTAGGTCTGAACTCTGGCTGGGCCATACCAAAACTTTAATTTTCTTCTGGTGAAGCCATTCTTTTGTCGATTTGGATATATGCATGGGGTCATTGTCATGTTGAAAGATGAAATTCCTCTTCATCTTCATCTTTCTAGCAGATGCCTGAAGGTTTTGGGCCAAAAGTGACTAGTATTTGGAACTGTTCATAATTCCCTCCACCTTGACTAAAGCCCCAGTTCCAGCTGAAGAAAAGCAATCCCAAAACATGATACTGCCACCACCATGCTTTACCATGGGGATGGTGTTCTTTTGGTGATGCGAAGTGTTGTTTTTGTGCCAAACGTACCTTTTGGAATTCTGGCCAAAAAGTTCAACCTTGGTCTCATCAGACCATAACACATTTTTCCACATGCTTTTGGGAGACTTGATGTATTGTTTAGCCAGGCCTGGATGGGTTTTTTTTGTGTAAGAAAAGGCTTATGTCTTGCAACCCTACCTCATAGCCCAGACATATGGAAAATATGGGAAATTGTTGTCACAGGTAGTACTTGCCAGAAATTCCTGCAGCTCATTCAGTGTTGCTGTAAATCTCTTTGCAGCTTCCTTGACCAGTTTTTGTCTTGTCTTTTCATCAATTTTGGAGGGATGTCCAGTATTTTGCAACATCACTGTTGTCCCATATTTTCTCCATTTTTTGATGACTGTCTTCACTGTGTTCCATGGTATATCCAATGCTGTGGAAAATGTTTTGTACCCTTCGCCTGACTGATACCTTTCAACAATGAGATCCCTTTGATGCTTTGTAAGCTGTCTGCGAATCACAGCTTTTGCTGTAGCAGGCAACTGAGTAAATGTCAAGAAAATCATACTAGGACAGTTGAACTTTATTTGGGGTTAATCAGAGTCTCTTTAATTGATGGCAGATGTGTAAGCAAGAAGGCTGAATGCTGTAATTAAATGAAAAGGTGCTTCAACAAACTATTAGTTTAAGGATGTGCACACCAGCTTATTGTGTGTTTTTTATTTTTTATATTTATTCCCCTAACATATTTGTTTGTTTTTCATTTGAACTGTACAGGTTATAGGTCACATATATCCAGTGTGTGTGTGTGTGTGTGTGTGTGTGTATATATATATATATATATATATATATATATATATATATATGTATATACTCATTTGACTGAGCACACTTGACTGAAAGCTCACTTCACTGAAAGCTCATTTGACTGAAACTTATTTCATTGAAAGGTATATGCCCTTTTCCCCATTTTAGTGCGATCTTGGAGTTAGTATATATAGTAAGGAGGGATGTGGGGGTGCAGCCCCCCACATTGGGGGATGAGGGGGGCATAGCACCCCACATAGTGTAGGGTATATATGTCTTCTAAAAACAGTTGTAAGTATTCATGTATATGGTTTAAAATGTATAAAATAGGTGGGGCTACACCCCCACTGTGCTCCCCACACCCCCTTACTATAAATACTAACTCCAGAATCGCACCACAGTGGGGAAAAGGGCATATACCCTTTCAATGAAATGAGTTTCAGTCAAATGAGTTTTCAGTGAAGTGAGCTTTCAGTCACGTGTGCTCAGTCAAATGAGTTTCAGTGAAATGAGCTTTCAGTGAAGTGAAGTAGACCCATATATATATATATATATATATATATATATATATATATATATATATATATATATATATATATTTTGTGTGTGTGTGTGTGTGTGTGTGTGTGTGTGTGTGTGTGTGTGTGTATATATATATATATATATATATATATATATATATATATATATATACAGATATATATATATATATATATATACAGATATATATATATAGATATATATATATATATATATATATATATATGTATATATAAAGTACATGTGTATACAAACATATGATTTTGTGTGTGTGTGTGTGTGTGTGTGTGTGTGTGAGTGGGGGGAGGGCATATACCTTTCAATGAAATGAGTTTCAGTCAAATGAGCTTTCAGTCAAGTGAGCTTTCAGTCAAGTGTGCTCAGTCAAATGACATGTCTGGCTGTGTGTGTGTGTGTGTGTGTGTGTGTGTGTGTGTGTGTGTGTGTGTGCTGCATGCATTTAAACACAGTTTGGAATTCCTTTTCTTACTATTTTTAATGCAAGGGCATGTAATAATCATATGTTAAAGCAAATTCAGTTGTATATCATGGTTGCCATCAATGGTCACATTTCCTTTGTGGATTAAAAATGCTCTTGCACTCTACCACTGTAAGGACTAATTCAAAGTCAGTGGGAAACTCTTACCATGGATCTGCATGTATCAGATATGCATCCTCTTCTAGAATAATGTCAGTATCAGTGTACCTAGTTACTAGAGTTGTCACTTGTCTCTTTTTCTGTAGTTCTGTCCTGTGTGTGTGAGGTAGGGGGCTTAAAAATAGTAAATATATTGATACTTTACAAGAAAAAATATCACTAATTTTTCTCTAAGTTTCTCAGAAATCTTTGCTACTATAGTTAAACTATCTTAACATATAAACTATTATAATTAACCAATATTTCAACCTTAACATTTCAGTACTGTGTTGTTTCCTATGTAATTTGTCAGGAGAATTGCCTTTAAGCCCAGATTGATCTAATTGCTTTGTTTTGCTATGAAAGGGGGGTGTTAAGTCCTCCTCAACTCTGCAATAAAAACTGTGGAAAACAGTTCAACAGCTTTCTGTCTTTTTTTATAGCAGCTACTATGTTCTTGACATTAACAGTATTAATTGCCCATCTATGACTGATAGCATTACCTGACAGGGTAAACTACAGATTGATCTGTGTCTATGGTATGTCATGCAGGCAGAGACTAATTCCTCTGTAAAGTATGTGAGAAGCTAAGCTTAAAAAAAGTAGGTGGGTTTTCACTTCCTTTGATTCCAAGGCAAGGAAATGAAAGTTTTAAAAAGTACAAGCAGGTTTATGAAAAACTGGAACCATATTGTAGGGAGAAAAGAAGCTCAAGGATTGAGTCAAACTGTAGGAGAGGGCAGAGGTTTCCTTTAATATTGAGTGTACGGACACTGCTTGAAACTGAGTTTAGTGTGAAATTAGTGATATTTTTACTATAATTAGTTTACTAATTCTTGCTGGTAGTAGAGGAAGGTTTCCAGGCTAGTTGTTTTGCACTGAAATTTAAATACTCAGTAGTAAGTCCACTCAGATATTATTCTAAAACTGAACTCCGAGCAGTTATACTTACTCCATCCCCAGAGTGATGCCTGTCAGTATCATGGACCAGCATTTTCCCACAATTTCTCTAGCCAGCCTGATTGTGAAGGGAATCTTGAAGCATTGTAAGAATTGCCTCATGCTGACTGGCAATTATCTATTACGCAAACAAAATAATACAGTTTGTGAGAGATGTAGATATTATATAATATCCTTGGAGGCAAAAATCTCACACTACTATGGATGCATCTTGCACAAACTCCATTCAGCATTTGACAGGGTCATATACAAAATACCAGTCAGTAAATTAGATCAACTAGGTATTAACATACTCTTGATAAGATAGATAGCTGCATGGCTTACAGATAGAACATGGCAAGTAACATGCAGCAATTTACAGGTGAAATTTGAGGTTACAGTCAGGGTGTCCCACAGGACTCTGTCCTAGGCCCTTACTACTTTAGATTGTATGTTTCAGATCTATATTTTTCATCTGAGGTGTTCTGCAGTCTGTATGCAGATGACTCCAATTGTGGTAAATTGATTGCATATGAAACAGATAAGACATGTCTGCAAAAGAACCTGACTAAATTGACCATTTGGGTACAAGAGAATAATATGATACATGCCAAGCATATGAGATTTGGCAGCCATACACTGAAAGGTTAATATTTAATACAGCACACAATGATTGAAACTGTAGATTAATTTAAGGACCTGGGTATATGGGTAGATCCAGCTTTGCGTTTTTCTAATCATATCAACCAATTGGTTAATTATAGTTATAGAACTATAGGTTATGTAAAAAGATTTATAAAGTGTAGGAAATCAGAAATGATGAAATCATTGCTTGTTGGTTACATAAGACCAAAACTTAAGTATGGGATAACAATACCTTATAAGAAAACAAGCATGAATAAACTGGAAGGAGTACAGCAGAAATATACCAAGGGGATCCATAGACATGAACATTTAAGTTATTATGAAAGACTAAAATATCTGAACTTGTACAGTGTCTCATATAGATATTTAGAAGGAGACCTTATTTAGGTATAGAGGGCATTTAGAGACAGCTACCTCTGGGAATGTTTGTGGTTATCAAAAAGTAGTTGAGAATCATCAGACAACCTATGTAGAAGATTCTGTAGGAATGAGAAGTGTACTAATTGGTTCTCTGAGAGAGCAGCTGATGCATGGACTAGACTACCAAATAACATTAAACAAGCACTAGTTTAGATATTTTTAAGAACACCTTGGACAAATTATGGGAACAACTGTTTTGGTATATTGGCAGGCTAAAAGGGCAATAATACCCATGCTTGAAATATTTGTATGTATGTGTGTATGTATGTAAGTATGTACCCTTTCATGTCTTCATCACTTATTAGGTCTGACCAAAAAAAGTCTCCTTTGAAAAAAAAATGAAATCAAAGATCCCTTTCACCCAAGGTACCTTTAGAAATTTCTTTAAGACAAACTAGCTACTCCTAAGGGATACATTGGCAAACTTTAAATCCCCACCAAACCTAGTTAACTCCTCTGAATATACAGAAATGCACCAATACACTATACCAGCTGTGACGACCGTGCCCTGGCCCAGCAATCAAGGAGCCTCAATCCTCACCACTAACACCAGGAAGGTCATCTCATAGAAGTGGAAAGGATAACCAACACATACAGTAAAGTACAATTTCCCTTAAGTGCACACAGAGATCACAGTCAATCTGAGGCTTGCTCTCCAGGTCCCCAGTAAGACTCCCCACTGGCACAGCTATAGGGTCCAAATCTCAGCATAGCTGGCAAGCTAACCTCCAGTACCCTCTCTGTCCAACCAGTGCTTCGTGTCCTTACCCAGATAGCTGACACACACCCACACTTTGAGATAAGTATTTATGCAACTTGACAGACACTCCTGGGAAAGGCTGACACTGATTCTCTAGCTGTGCCACTTTACCCAGACTATATGGCAGTAATTCCTGCTACCACCAGCTAATAATTATCAGCTACCCAAAGGCCCTTAAAAGGGTGTCCAATTATTACAGTGCGATATTATTATCTGATAGGTAATGTGACTATTCAGTCTAAGGCTTATTAGAGTGGATTATTACAATAAACTCTATAAATATGCAATGTACTCTAGAGACTACTTATCTCTACACAAATCAGCCACAGGTAAAGATTTTTAAAATATTTAATAATAAATAATTAAAACACAAGACAATACTACTACATCACAGAGATATCTAAGACTTCAGAGATCACACAGAAACTTAAAATAATACAGTAGGACAGGTCTGATGTCAAAGAAAAACACTTAATCTAACTTTCTAATCTTTAGCAATTCTTAAGCGAAAACACAGTGCTACAATCCTACTTACATACATTTAGAGCATAAGCAGTGCTGGGGTTGATGGTCCAAGACAAAATGCTTCAGTCTCTCACTGAACGATAGTTTTTAAAAACACTAACAAACAGCTCTTCTAAGGCCCTCCCATATTACATCATTTTGACACTTAGGTTTTCCCAGTATACACATTACATCATTTTGACACTTAGTCTGACCACAAACTGCATTATTTAGCAATCTACCACCTGCTCAGGAAACTACAACAATAAAAGACATTTCACATGTATACTCTAACAATTATTCCTTAAGTTAAGACAATAGAAAGAATGTGTTCAGCCAGTCACTTCGGCACCACTTTATATATAATTGTAACTTCGAAGAACATTTGAAATGATTGGCTTGGTTTTCCTCACAGCAGATGGCAATGTTGCAACAATGTTGAAGTTCACATTTTACAGTGTTTTCTTTCATTTAAGAACACAAGCCTGTATTTTACATTTATATACAAATGATAGAATTATGTATCAAATTCTATTTGACTAGCCTGGCAGCCTTCGCCCATCTTTCCGCAATCTTCACATCTCTCCTCCCCCCCCCGGAGAACTCAAGCTAGTTTTTCAAGTTGTTGTTGTTGTTGTCTTTTGGCTTTTCCTGGTTAGGGGTCACCACATCGGAACTCCGGTCCGCTAATGATTGGTAGTAGATTTTGATAAATGCCGAGGTGCCAGCTCGATGTTCAACCTTCAATGAAGGCACGTCCATTTATGCATGTCTTTTGAACGCCCACCCAACTGTAGGGAGGACATGCAGACTCCACACAGAAGGCACTTCAAGTGACCCTTGAGAAATGCCACTTGAGAGGGTTAGGTCTATCTGGGTGTACCTCACCCCATTCCCTGTCTTGAGAGCCCATCTGTATTAGCATTGCTACTCCCACTGCAGTGCTGCACTGACATTTCATATGTTTGCAACCCCAGGCTCCATCTTAGCAACTTGGCATTTTGCTGACTGGCTCTGTTTAACCACGTTAGAGGGTTGTGATCTGTCATTACAGTGAATTTTCTTCCATACAGATGAGGCTGAAGTTTCTGCAATGCCCACACTATGGCTAGACATTTATTTTCTATGGTTGCATAGCATTCCTCCCTGGGTTGGAGCCTACAACTGAGATAAACCACTGGGTGCTCTTCCCCCTCAGAAGAAATCTGGCTAAGTACAGCCCCCACCCCATGGTTCGAAGCATCCACTTGCACAACAAATTCTTTGCTGTAATCTGGACTAGCTAACACAGGGGGTCCTCCCAAAGCTTCTTTAAGCTTCTGAAATGCCTGCTCACATGCTGGGGTCCACACTACCTTATCTGACCTGTTCTTCCTTGTCAAGTGTGTGAGGGGAGCAACTATGGTACTATAACTGGGGACAAACTTTCTGTAGTACCCTGCTGTCCCTAACAATGCCCAAACCTGCTTTCTAGTTACAGGTGCAGGCCATGCCTGAATAGCTTTCACTTTGGCAGGTTCTGGCCTTATCTTACCACTTCCCACTGTATGTTCTATGTAGGAGACCTCTGCCATACCCACCTGACATTTTCTCGGCTTAATGGTCAATCCTGCCCTCAGTAGTCTGCCCAGCACCTCCCTGACATGCTGAAGGTGCTCTGGCCAGGAATGGCTGTAGATGGCAATATCATCTAGGTAAGCAAGGGCAAACCCTCCTACTCCTGCTAGGATATTATCCACCAGCCTCTGGAAAGTCGCTATGGCATTTTTCATCCCAAAGGGCATCTTTGTGAAATCATACAAGCCAAAGGGAGTCACAAAGGCTGACTTCTCTCTAGCACTGGGAGTCAAGGGCACCTGCCAGTAGCCCTTGGTAAGATCAGTGGTTGTAAGATACTTAGCCCCACCCAGCTGCTCTAGGGCCTCATCTGTCTTAGGCATGGGGTAGGCATCCGACTCTGTGTGACTATTTAATTTCCTGTAATCCACACAGAACCTGGTGCTGCCATCCTTCTTTGGCACCAACACAACTGGCGAGGCCCAGGGACTGTTGGACTCTTGAATCAACCCTAGTTCCAAACTCTCCTGTACCTATTCCCTCAGAGTTTGTCTGACTCTCTCAGGCACCCTATAAGGGGCCAGTCTAATAGCCCTTTGGGGTTCTGTATCCACCTGGTGCTGCATCAGGTGGGTGCTCCCTGGTTTCCCAGTGAACATGTCCCCAAACCCCTGCAACACTGCTTGGATTTCCCGAACCTGGGTAGGAGATAGCTGCTGGGACGTTGCTACCCCTTCCACCAAAGTATCAGCCTGAGCTTCACTGAGGAGATCAATCCCCAGATCTCCCTCAGACTCCTCCTGCAATCCACTGCAAATGCTCAGCACAAGGGCATCCCTATCATGGTAAGGTTTCATCATGTTAGCATGGTACAATTTGTGCCCCTGCCATCTGCCTAGCACTTCCACCATGTAATTAACATCACTTACCTTTCTTACCACCTTGTAGGGTCCCTCCCAAGCTGCTTGCAGCTTGTTGTGTCTGACAGGAATGAAAACCATTACTTGCTGCCCCACAGCATATTCCCTAGCTCGAGCATTCCTATCATACCACACCTTTTTCTGTTGTTGGGCTTCGGCCAGGTTCTCCTGGGCCAAGCCCATGAGTTCCCTGAGCCTTGTCCTGAGGTTTAGGATGTATGCCACAACAGACTCCTTGTGAGACTCACACTAACCTTCCCACTCATCTCGAATTAAATCTAGAGGTCCCCTCATCCTATGCCCATACAACAACTCAAAGGGTAAAAAACCTGTGGATTCCTGGGGAACCTCTCTGTAAGCAAACAACAGATGCAGCAAATATTTGTCCCACTCCCTCTTAAACTGATCTGCAAATGCTTGTAGCATGGGCTAGATTGTAGAGTTTAACCTCTCAACAAGACCATTAGTCTGGGGATGGTAGGGGTGGTCTTCATGTGCTCCACCCCACAGGACTTCCACAGACAAGCCAGCAAGTCTGACATGAAATTGGCACATCGGTTAGTTATTATTTCTTTTGGGAAACCTACCCTGTTGAAAATCTCTAAGCATTTGCCACCTTCTCTGCCTCAATGGAGGACAAAGCCACTGCCTCAGTGTATCGTGTAGCATAATCCACTACCACTAGGATATACTTTTTCCCTGTGGAACTTGGGGTACTCAGAGGACCCACAATATCCATAGCTACCCTCTGAAATGGCTCCCCAATCACAGGCAAAGGCATCAAATGAGCACTCACCTTGTCTCCTGCCTTGCCTACCTTTTGGCACTACTCACAGGTCCTGCAGTACCCTGTTACATCTCTGGAAATTCCAGGCCAATAAAAGTTTTGCATAATACACCTCTTTGTATGTTTTATGCCCATATGATCTGCAAAGGGAATATCATGGGCTATGGCTAGAAGTGCCAGATGGTAAGCTGTAGGCACTACCAACTGTTGTACTCTCTCACCTTGTATCCCTCCCTCAGGGGTCCACTCTCTGTATAGTAACCCTTTATCCCAGTATACAGATTCCCCCTTCCCTTGAGAATCAGGTGCCTCCCTAGCTACCTGCCTCAGGTCTTACAATGTAGGGTCTGAGAGCTGAGCCTGTCTCAACTCTCTCCTTGTAACCCTTCCCAGCTCCCCTTCCACAGGAAGTCTGGCATCCTCTGACAGTGGTGCCTCACTGTCAGCCTGGGTACTACTACTCACCTCTACCTTTGCAGTTACCCTGTCCAAGGGAACATCAGCACCCACAAGCAGCTGTGGCTCACATTCAGTCTCACTGCTACAGAGTAGCACACTACCTGAAGTAACCACCTCAGCAGTCCTGGCTGCAAGTATGCAGTCTGTCTCAGTCTCCCCCAGGCTACCAGACCCACATGCTTATCTCCTAGCCTCACTGCATATAACTCCATAAGTACATGGTACTGCCTCATCCAAATCCTTCCCTCTCAGGACATCTGCAGGATGGTAGTTCCATACCCCTGTTGTCTCAAAACAACCTACTGTTGGCATTTTGTCTTTCCTACTTACTGGCTCCCTCACCTTTGGTTTCCCACCTTGCCTACATGGACACCTGTATGCCACATGGCCCCACTGGTTGCATTCAAAACATTTAACCCTAGCTTCTGGACATGTACCTGGACTGGTGGCTTCCCCTACTGCTGGCAGATTCTGTTGGGGCAGTCTGTGCTGCCCACCATGGGTTCCTTTAAACCCATGAGCAGTACTGGGGGTCCCCTTCCTGTGCTGAGCTGCTTTTCTGGCCAGGTATAGGTCTCCCTTCTTCCCCAACTCATCTGAAGTAGCACATTGTCTATCAGCTAACCAGATCCTCACATCCTTAGGCAAAGTGCTAAGGGCTTGTTCCCTCACCAAAAGGTCTGCCAGCCCTTCAAAAGTGGTGACCTGACATCCCCTCACCCAGCTATGAAAATAAGTGTTCAGTTCAGCAACATATTCACATACATTTTCATTTGCTTTACGTCTATGCTCACAAAAATATTTCCTATACATTTCAGGTGTTAGCTTAAAACACCCTAACAGACATTTCTTTACAGCAGTATAATCAAAACAGACAGAGTCAGGCATTTGTGATATACAAGTTACAGCTTCCCATGGAGTAAGGTGGTCAGGAACCATAACCAGAGCCTTTGGTCAACACTATACTGTTTGCATACTCTTTCAAACATGTGAATGAAACTATCAAAATTATCCCCCTCTTTAAATTGCAGAAGAAATTTACTGACCTGTTGTGCTTCTGGGGTCCAGTTACTCCCTTCCCCATTACCTTCATGACTCTGGCAAAGTATCAGCATTTCCCTCTCATGCTTCCTCTGAAGCTCCTTTTCTTTGGCTTCTGTCTCCAAGCACCTGGCCTCCAACTCAAGTCTCTTTATCTCCAGTTGGATTTTTAAGTCCACTGCAGAAAGGTTGAGCTGTCCATTCCCCAAGGATATTGTATCTCCATTGCCAGTCTGATTGTCCTTCGCAGAAAGGTTGAGCTATCCATTCTCCGAGGATATTGTATTTCCACTGCCAGTCTGATCGTCCTCCCGGATGCTGTTTTCTGATGCAGCTGTAACCAAGGCTGCAGTCAGGTCTGCCTTAGGTTTCCATGCACCATTCCCCTAGCCTGGCACCTCTCCACCAGCAATGTTGCACCTCCTTGTCAGCTTTCCATACTCCTGTGCTGACATGCTGCCTGCTCACCCTGACTAACTAAGCTAACAAAAGAAATAAAACAATTGTGATCTGAACTCTGAGTATACACTGTGTGGCTGATTTAGAGTACAAAACACCTTCAGAGATCACTGTACATAAGCTACAGGATTCACTCTACCTACACCGCTACAAGTCAGTAAATATTTGCCAATTAACTAATATGTGATGTGGATATCCCACCGCTGATATGTGAGGATATCTTATCCCAACCACTGCCACCAGATATGTGACAGCCATGCCCTGGCCCAGCAATCAAGGAGCCTCAATCCTCACCACTAACACCAGGGAGGTTGTCTCATAGAAGAGGAAATGATAACTAATACACATAGTAAAGTGCAATTTCCCTTAAGTGCACTCAGAGATCACAGTCAGTCTGGGGCTGGTTGCTCCCTTGCTCTCCAGGTCCCCAATAAGACTCCCCACTAGCACAGCTATAGGGCCCAGATCTCAGCCTAGCTGGCAAGCTAACCTCCAGTACCCTCTCTGTCCAGCCAGTGCTTCGTGTCCCTGCCCAGGTAGCTGACACACACCAACACTTTGAGATAAGTATTTATACACCTTCACAGACACTCCTGGGAAAGGCTGACACAGATTCTCTAGCTGTGCCTCTTTACCCAGACTATATGGTAGTAATTCCTGCCACCACCAGCTAATAATTATCAGCTACCCAAAGGCCTTTAAAAGAGTGTCCAATTATTACTGTGCAATATTATTATCCAATTGGTAATGTGACTATTCAGTCTAAGGCTTATTAGAGTGGCTTATTACAATAAACTCTATAAATATGCAATGTACTCTAGAGACTATTTATCTCTACACAAACCAGCCACAGGTAAAGATTTTTAAAATATTTATTAATAAATAATTAAAACACAAGACAATACTACTATACCACAGAGATATCTAAGAGTTCAGAGATCACACTGAAACTTAAAATAATACAGTAGGACAGGTCTGATGTCAAAGAAAAACACAATCTAATTTTCTAATCTTTAGCTATTCTTAAGAGAAAACACAGTGCTACAATCCTACTTACATACATTTAGAGCATAAGCAGTGCTGGGGTTTGATGGTCCAAGATAAAATGCTTCAGTCTCTCACTGAACAATAGTTTTTAAAAACACTAACAAACAGCTCTGCTAAGGCCCACCCAAAGTACATCATTTTGACACTTAGGTTTTCCCAGTATACACATTACATCATTTTGACACTTAGTCTGGAGTTCCCAGGCCACAAACTGCATTATTTAGCAATCTAACACCTGCTCAGGAAACTACAACAATAAAAGACATTTCACATGTCTACTCTAACAATTATTCCTTAAGTTAAGACAATAGAAAGAATGTGTTCAGCCAGCCACTTCAACACCAATTTTTAGATAATTGTAACTTCAAAGGACATTTGAAATGCTTGGCTTGGTTTTCCTTACAGCAGATGGTAATGTTGCAACAATCTTGAAGTTCGCATTTTACAGTGTTTTCTTTCATTTAAGAACACAAGCCTGTATTTTACATTTATATATACAAATGATAGAATTATGTCTCAAATTCTATTTGACTAGGCTGGCAGCCTTCACCCATCTTTCCCCAATCTTCACACCAGCATGTAAACAGCAACATAGATGCAGCTGTACCCCATAGGAACAAGTGCAGGGCAAACCTCAGAAACAAATCCACATGGTAGAACCATAATACCAACAAGCTTTGTAATAAAAGGAAAATCATTTTGACCAAAATTAAGAAGAGTAATTCAAAGAATGTTAGAGCCCTTGTCACTGAAATAAACAAACAACTGAAATCCAACAAAGTCCAGTTTGAGATGAAAATAGATACCCAATCTAAAGACAATTGCAAGGCATTTTTCAGTTATGTTTGTAATCTCAAAGGCACAATGCAGCAATGCGCTGAGCTGATTGTGAACGTTGCTTACACTGATGCTGAAGATTTAGCAAACCTACTGGCTGATAAATTTAGCTCTAACTTTACCAGTCTCTCAATCTGTCCCTTAAGGTATATCTGAAACTGGCTCACCTCCCGCTATCACACAAGACCAAGTCCTAAAAGCATTATGAAAAGCTAAAAATACTGCTTCACTAGGTCCCTTCAGTATCTCTGGATGCATCTTAAATAATATGATTTAGTTAGACCCCTAACAACACTGTTCAATCTCAGCCTCCATACAGGTTCTGTACCAAGTGAATGGAGAATAGCTATAGTCATTCCCCTGCATAAGGGAAGACCTTCTACAGAACCAGGCAATTACAGACCCATAAGTCTTATCAGCCTCATATGCAAAGCCATGGAAAGATTAACCATGGAATAAATCAGTCAGGATATAGGGAACCTCTAAATACTGGACCCATCTCAGTTTGGATTAATCAAGGGCAGATCATGCTTACTCTACCTGGTGGATTTTTTTTTAAAAGCTTGCCAAAGCAATGGGTGAAGACAAAGTGGTACACACAACATACTTCAACCTGGCCAAAGCTTTTGACACAGTTCCCCACTCAGGCATAGTAGAAAAGCTAAATAAACTGGAAATAAACCCCTTGTCACCCACTGGATTGTCAACTGGTTCACAGATGGGATGCAGATAATCAAAATAGGGTATGTTGCCTCCACAAATAGACCAGACAGCAATGAAGTCCTCCAGGGCTCTGTGCACGGACATCTTCCATTTGGCATCTACTTTTCTAAAGTAAAAGCCAATTCCAAAGGACTTTGGCTGACTAAGGTTACAGACGACTGCAACCTAGGAAGTCACTGAATCCCCAAATGACTTAGACATTCCGCAGAAGTTTTGTCTGAAATAAACAACTGGTGCCAAATTCATGGACAGAAACTAAATGCCAAAAGATTCATTATTGTATAATATGGGAAGTCATGCACCCCGGGGAGCTACCACAATTGACCCATAAGTGTTGACACAGTTGTTCAGGATTTGAGAACTAATTTGGACAGTGACTTAACTTTTGATCAACATGTGTCTATTGTTTTAAGAAAGTTCTTCTATATTGCACAGCTTCTAAATAAAGAGATTGTGTCCAGATCTAGGGATGTCATTGTCTCCATTTACTCAGCCTTCATTAGGGTAATCATTGAATGTAATGCCTTCTTTGGCATGTATCTGTCCAAGCACAAGCAACAACTGGAATGCCAACAGAGATACCTTATGAAAAGGATACAAGGCCTAAACAACATGTCTTTCATGGACTGACGCAAAGCCCTGTCACTATACTTGGTATCCTACAAACTGCTAAGAGGTGACCTGTGTCTAGGGCATCCCCAGAGCTGTCATTGATGGATTTACTTCATATAAGCAAGTCAAATGGCATCAGAAATACTCAGTCTAGGGATCTAAACTTCTTTCTGCAATATCAGCAGAATGGTTTGGAGGGACAGGTATATCTCCCAGAGGACACCACTGCTATGAAACAGACTTTCCATCCACATAAAACAAAGCTCATCCCTGTCCATTTGCAAGTGCAACTTAGGTCTAGGGATGAGAAATAGAAAATTTACCCCAGGACTGCCCACATACTAATGGAAAGAAGCAGCTCCTAAATGCTTTAACCCATGCATTGGTCACCTCAAATTATCTATGATATGATCACAGTTATTCTCATTAGAGGTACATAATTATCAACCATGGGATGGGTAAGGCCAAATAACTATAAACCTGTAAACCTAGAGATAACTGCTTCAGTCCAGGAGCATAAGCTGTATGGCCACTAGTACCAGTGTGTTCTTGTTTATGTGAAAAAGCAGGTGAGTGTCACTGTGCATGCAGTGCCTCGACAAGTGCCTGTCATTGTTAGTTAGTTCAGTGCTGTGTGCCCTGCACCAAGTTTCTACCTAGGGGTTTCTAGCACTGCATATATTGTTTAATGACTGTCTATCTGAGATAATTATTATTCTACCCCGGTAAACAGATATAAATAAATAAATAGTATTTGTATCTTCCTTAGTGCATACTTACTGCTCTAACAATCATTGATGCTAACAGTAGCTGCAAATAATGTCAGAAGTTTCAGTTCAAAGCTTAAACATAATACTAAGTTTTTATACTTAAAGCACCCAGATGTTGTTTAACTGCAAGAGACTGACAGCTGAAAACATATTAGATGTTTGAAACAGCCTGCTAGGTCTTATATAGGTGGCACTTCTGCATCACCTTCAAAGAAGAAATAACCATCCTTCTTAATAAAATCCTTTGGGAAATACAGTGACCACTAAAGAATATGGAAGGGTGGCGGGTAATACTAAAAGCAAAATATCTTACTATTACTCCTTTGGATGCTCTGTGTTATTAAATAGCTTGCTAATAAATTAAATATTAATAAGCCAGAATTCTTCATGGAATTTCTCACTAACCTGTAAATTTAAAACAGACACTGCTCAGTCATTTTTGTTTGTTTGTTTTTTTTTTTTTTTTTTTGGTTTCCTATTCTGCTTCATTCTTTCCAGTTTCTCCTAATGCTCCTGTCCATTGCCAGGTCTACCAGTCTCTCATATGATCTCCCCGGGACTATCTCAGTTCTAAGTCCAGGGCAAGAATGGAACCTAAGGGTGTCTTGGGAGAGGGATCATGGCATTAACTGCTTCCACTGAGGGATTTTTTTCATTTATGACCTACCCCATAATTAACCCTCACCCCACCACCACCCTCCCACATTCACAAGTTCTGTCCAAATGTTACTCCCTGCTATGATCCATGCCTCCCACAACTACTCTTGAGAAATTACATCACCCAGCAGGTATAATATGTCACATCAGAGGGACAGTACAATGGCTCCCAGGTTACAGTTTCTGTTTCACAGACACAGAGTCCAGTATTTGTCTCTAGTTACAGTCTATGCATATCCTCCCATGTATGTGTGCATTTTCTAAAGGATGCTCTAGCATCTTTGTAAAACCAAGCTGACTGATTCATTAATATGGCATGCCTGTATAGCTTACATTAACCCTTGAGAATGAAAGCAGTCTATAAAGGATTAGTTTGGTTGTTGTTGTATCTTTCGGCTTTTCCTGGTTAGGGGTCGCCACACCGGAACTCCGGTCCACTAATGATTGGCAGTAGATTTTTACGTACCGACTTGCCAGGCCTGATGCACAACCTTCAACGAAGGTATGCCCATTCACATGTCTCCACACAGAAGACGCTTTAGCTGAGAATCGAACAGGACAACGTCTTAAGAAAGAACATAATCAGGAAAGACATGCTCAATAACAATCCTTTTTGTAGTCATGATAGATTTTAACAGCCGATTGTCAAATCTCAGCATTAGCACAACAGAAACTGGAATTTAATGATCTTTGTTTGGGAACCAACATGTGCTACATTAAGCTCTGCCACAAATGATATAAGTGTTGATATTACAGTTAGAACAGACCACATGGAGTGCTGAGCAAGACTTTTTTTTACATGGGTGCAATTTTTATTTTATGTTTATACCAGTGCATTTTCCATAGGTACTCAGGACCCTCCCATCTTTGCATGACATAAGGTTATCCCTTCTGAGAGTCTCCCACAAACTGTGCTTCAGATTACCCTGTTCAGAAGAAAGCGATTTAAGTCAAATTTAGCAGGTCAGATATGCTGTTCAGTGATGTGTTCTGCAGTCAGGCGGTAAGACAGGAATCTAGAATTATGCTCTGATGGGAATTCCTTGGTTCTGGGCCATTCATATTCTCAGAAGTCCTGCTCTGTGGATTACATCATGCAATAGCAGGCGGCAGTGTATCCCCATTCCATGTCAGCTGTACTACCATAAGCACAACATAAATGCAGCCTGACAGCTGCTTGCACAAACTCCATAAGAGAAGATAGAAGAGCACTGAACCCAGGGTGAGATATCTGCTCCAGCTCCTTGCAAAAGTAAGTTTGCCCAGTGATCTCAAACACAGCTTTTGAAGGCTGCCTTCCATTTATGCAATGCCATTTTCAGGAATTAGAGGCAATATTTTTGCTTCCCCTTCATATGGGCTCCTACAGAAAGTAAGACTAATACTGTGTCCCACAGAATAGAAAGACTAAACATGTGGGGTTGAGAGGGTGGCCTAATGGTTAAGGTGTTTGCCTTACAAACACAAGGTGCAGGGTTTGAGTCTCACAAGGGATAATTGGCTAGGCTTAAAATGGCTCGCAAGGGCAGTTAGCTTAGTACTAATCTATGAACCTATGTGAAAAAGAGGTGATATAGTATGTCTGAGATGGTGCAACCTCTGAATATTCTCCTTACTCAGGCATAGTAATCCTGGAATTAATATATATATTAAGTACATACAAATAGCTTTATAGCAATTTTCAGGATTCAATGTTTTTATTTGGAAATGCCACATTTTTTTTTTTGTAGGACTAACAGTTACAGGTTCATAGGTTCTTAGGTGAATACTAGGGTAACTGCCCTGAAGGGTCATTTTAAGCCTAGCCAACAGTCGGAGATCAGCATCAAAACCTATACATTGTGTCTATGAGGTAAAGACCTTAACCATTATACCAAACCCACCCACCCTTTTAAGCCTCACATTGCTGATAGAGAGCCCCACCAGACCAGTACATAATAGCAATAATGAACTGTAAAGTGAGTATATCCAGTCTCTTTGCATACTCATTCTCCAGCTGGTATTATAGTTAGGCAGTCAAGAAACACAATATTAAAGAAATAAAATGATAAAGGCTTCACACTGAGCAATTACTCATAGCCCCTTTTATTTATGAACAACTTCTGAGGTTATTAGTATGTGAGAAAGGGGCTGGGGGTATTTATAAACCGCTATCATTTATGGGATGTCCTGTTTCATGTTATCTGTCTTTTTTAAACTACTTTCATTGAATGTAACTAGATCTGCACCTCAAATACATGTTTGTGCACCAGGCATGTATCTCAAAATACATATTTAGCCACATTCTTTGAAAGTCTGGTAACATAAAAAATCTGACTTATGGAATTATCATTTTACATAAGAGTTACTGCTTTGTGAATACCTCCTGAATCTTTACGAGCTGGCTTTTGACAAATTTGGCATATGATAATATTAGCATAATAATATATTATAATAATCTATTATCAAATAATCCAGGTTACTGCTAAAGGGATAATATATATATATATATATATATATATATATATATATATATATATATATATATAATATAATATAATAAGCCAACCAGCAAGTCCTGTTGATGTCACATGCTAAGTTAAGGTCCCTAGAGCGAATGTATCATGTACTATTTGACTTATGAATGTGCAGCATTTCCATTAAGACAGAATCAGAGGTTGCTCTGTATGCAAGGCACAGGTTGCCTCTGAGTAGTATATATGATAAAGAGTATAGTGACAGTGGTTTCAGTCTGTCCACGTAAGCATGTGCTGAAGACACTGAATTTTCTTTGTGAGGAATCTTTGAGGTCTCTCCAGTTGCTACAGGTGCCTGTTTAGGTACATACCAAAGGGAGCATTGTACTCTTTTATTGGACTGATGAAGGAAGAGTACAGGAGGGTTATAACCTCTTTTGTTCTGGAAACTTTGCCCTTGCTTATGAGGTGAGAAATGTAGAAGGCCTTCCTCACCACTTTGGAGACATGGTGATCAAAAGTAAGGTTGCTGTCAACCTGTGTGCCCAAAGCTCTCACTACTGATTTAGAGCTTAGGGTGTTGTTATTAATATGGTAATCTGCAGGAACATCGCCTTTGCCAAAGGGGATGATAATGCATTGTTTTGCATTGCGTTTAAGACCATGACTTTGGCACCAATCATTGGTTTGCATAAATCCTTCTTGTAGAATGTTGACATCATTTGGGAACTCAATGACTGCTCCCAGTTTGCAGTCTTCAGCAAACTTTGTCAGCCACAGAGTTTTTGTTTTTGCCTATACTTCTGAGAAGTAGATTCCAAATAATAGGGGCCCCAGCACCGGTCCCTGTTGAACACCACTGGTAATGGGTCTGCTGGTGGAGTCCCCTATTTTAACTGTATGTGCTCTGTCGGTGAACCAGTTTGCAACCCACCTGACAGTATATAGGCTGAACCCCAGCTGGATGAGTTTTCCAATGATGTCTGAGTGGGGGATTGTGTCAAAGGCCTTGGCCAAGTCTAGGTAGGCTGTACGCACAGATTTGCATTTTTCTAACAGCTTTGGTGACAGTCTCAAAGAAGTCCACCAGGTTCAAAAGGCAGGATCTCCCTTTAACAAAACCAAACTGGGTCTGGTCAAGTGTTTGAAGGTATCCTATATCCTTGTTGATAAGATTCATGATGATTCTCTCCATGGTCTTGCAGATAAGGCAGATTAGACTACTGGGGTCTATAGTTCCCAGCGTCGGTGGATGCACCCCCCTTGTGCAAGGGGGTGATGATAGCTGTTTTCCATTCAACAGGGACAAAACCAGAGCTTAGGCTGTGGTTGAAAAGAGTATCCAATGGTGTTGCTAACTCCTGTTCTAAACCATTGAGAACACAGCCTGGAATGTTATCCGTTCCCATAGAGGCTGTGTTTTTGGTCTTGGAGAGAGCAGTTAAGACCTGCTCTTTGGAGATACTAGGTGGAGAATAGGTGGTAGCAATATTTTGGGGCATATGTGGCGGGGACAGGGGGGAGAAGTTTTCACTGAACTGGTCTGTTAGCAGGTTGGCTATTTCCACTGATTCAGTATATGTGGCACCATTCACTACCAGTTCAGCGCAAACCTGGGCTTTTCCTTTAAGGTTTCAGATGTAGCTAAAGAATGCTTTATGGTTATCATTAGCTAGAGATGCTAATCTAGATTCATAGTTAGCTTTAGAGGACTTTACAAGATGCTTTATTTGCTTGTTCAAGCTGAGAAGGGTGTGCTTCCAATTCTGAGATCGTTCTTTCATGCTTTTAGACAGCAATTTCATCCTGTTGTTATATAACCCATTTATGGTGGATGTCCATCAGGCAGGCTTGCTTTTTCTTGAGGATCTTGCTTTGGCCCTATCAGGAAAGGCTGAGTCAATACAATTGTATAGATGTTTATACAGTGCATTGGTGTAAATCTCTTTATAGGCCTCCTTGCTGTCAGTGGGGACAGGAGCTTTGAAGCTATTGAAATCTTCTTCTAAGAGGCTGTAGTTGGCTTCAGAAATTTTTTTTAGCCTAATTTCTCCTGAGGGGGCTCTGATGCTATCATTACTATGAAAGAAACTAATTTATGATCAGACTTCACCTGGGAGGGCCACACACTTGTGGTGGTGCACCATTCTACCATGTTGGTGAGTACCAAATCTAGAATGTTTGGGCCTCTTGTGGGGGTGCTAACTATCTTCTCCAAGGCATTTGTGTTAACAAAGTCTAAGAACCTTTGAGCAAGTGTGTTTGTACACATATAATTTACCCAATCTATGGACGGGTAGTTAAAGTCACCCATAACCAGGGTGCTTGGTTGTATTTTGAGCAACTCACATAGTAGGCAGTGTGGATATCATGGTTCATGGAGGGGGATCTATAGCTGGTGATAACTTGGAGATGGTTCTTTCCTATAGTTATTTGCACATTAAGTAACTCTAGGGAATCGTTCTGTTTAACCAATCTGGAGGTGTATTTACCTTTGATGAATATTGATACTCCTCCTCCTTTAGTTTTCACACGTTCATTTGTGGTTTGAATGTGTAGAAGGCATTATATCCCAGTATACCCAGGTATTCTCCACAGCCTTGAACCAGATCTCTGTGGCTGCATAGATCTCCACATTTTACAAGGTGAGGAGTGCTTACAGTGAGTGCAGTTTCAGATTTAGACTCCTAGCGTTTAGCAGTATAACATTAAGGTTGTTTTTTGAGGATATGTTTACATTGGGAATTTTGTTTTTGTGATATTGCCTAAAAAAGGCACTATGCAGAAGGCAAGAACTTTAGCCAGTAGCCGAAAGCCCAGAGGTGACAGGTGGAGACCATCTCTGGCAAACCATTGTGGTCTATCAACCATATCATCCCAGGCTGACAGGTACTGGATCCCCTTAGAATGACACCAGAAACTAATTCAATTGTTGAATTCAGTTATTTTTTTGTCTGTATTTTGTCATCATCCTAGGTGAAGGTAGAATGTTGCTTAAGGCTAGGGACATACCCACCTGGGAAGTATAATCAGAGAGCTCAGTCTTGTCTCTTTTCATATAGACCAGTGAGGTGCATCTCAAATTGTTCACACTAACATGGACTATGACAGAGTCATAACAGTGCCTGTTGTTAAGAGACTTGAGTGCATGTTTGATGTGGTGGATCCTGGCAACTGAAAGACAGCTGACTGTGACCTTTTCCTTATCCACCTGGTGAGTGGGACATCTGTGTGTCTCACAATGGAGTCACCTATGACTAAAACATTTGATTTTGTGTTTTGCCTTAGTGACATGTTTGGTGAGACACTGGTGCATGTGTTTGTATGTATACTGTGATTTGCTGGGAATGTATTAAGTAAAGTGTGTTTATATTTGGGAGGTCTCTGACCTCTAGGTAGGCTTTTAGTGAGAACCTCTGCATATTTAGGTTTAGGTGTTGTATGCGTAGGTAGTGCTGAAAGTGAAGTGTGTGAGCTGACAACCTGCTGAGTATCTGATATACGGATTTGTGAATGAGACAGCCTAGATTCTAGATTGTTAATATAGATGCATGTCTCACATATTGAATTTGTGTGAATTAGGAGAAGTGGGTTGTCAGAGTACATGAAGCAATTGATACATTGCCTCAGGATGCCCATGTCAATCAGGTTGGCAGGAGAAATGGTGGGAAATTCTCCATTCATGATGCTAGGTGAAGTACTGAGGTCAGTAACAGGGGGGACTAGACGGACCAGGTATGGCTAAGGGACAAGAAAAATTTCTAAACTGTGAGGGGCTTAATGAGTAAGACTGGAGGAAACACAAAGGCTCAGTTGAATGTCTAACTGGGCAGTGAAGCACAACAGCGAGAAACCTCGGATGGAGCACAAACAGTTGACTAAGGGTAAATTATCTAAAAGTTTGTGTCTGAAACCACCAATGGTATCACCCATTGCACGGTAATGGGCATGGTGTGCACCATGCAAACCCGAGCTAATACGGGCAATAAGTAGCAATGAAATTAAACTGATTTCAAACACTGTAACCAATAGTGGGACAGTAGACTGGGCCCTGGGCCAACAATCACCACCCGGATAGGTCCTTTGCTACACTCTACTCTCACTAGGGTATAGGGGGAGGCCCTCTTTTTTGGAGGAAAGCTGGATTAGTGCTCAGAAACTGTAAAAACAGACTGAGCTCATCAAATCTTTAATGAAGTCTAAGCTATGCTAAAAGTGCAGGAAACAGCAAAAATACAGTAAAATACCATTCAAAAATAACAGCACACAGTAAAATACAATGCAAGAAGTGCAGATCAAGTAAAAATTGATAGTTATTTTTCAGTAGCAGGCAGTGGATGCTTCAGATAACACAGGAGATTGCTTGTTGCTAACCTCTGTGCAGCTCTGGTAAACATAATTAAACTGATTTCAAACAGTCTAACCAATAGTAGCACAATGGACTGGGCTCTGGGCCAACAATCACCACTCAGATAGGTCCTTAGCTACACTGTACTCTCACTCGGATGTAGGGGGGATGCCCTCTTTTGTGGAGGAAAGCTGGATTCAGAAATTGTAAAAACATATTTGGTCCAGCAAATCTGAACTAAGTCTGTGTTAGGCTAAAAGTGCAGGAAACAGCAAAAGTACAGTAAAATACAGTTAAAAAATAAAAGCACACAGTAAAATCCAATTAAAGAAGTGCAGGTCAAGTAAAAGGGTACTTATTTTTTAGTAGCAGGCAGTGGATGCTTCAGATAACACAGGAGATTGATTGCTTGTTTGCAACCTCTAAATTATCCAAAATGAAAGCCCAAGACTCAGACTTATTCCAGCAATTCCAAACTCAGATGGGTTCTTGGCTGTACACTTCTGCAACAAGGATGCAGGAGGGCCTTCTTAATGTAAGATAGCTGGTTTTAGTGCTCAAATTATACTGAACGGTCTGGATTCAGCAAGCGTGAATCTAGCCTATGCTATAAAATGCAGAAGTACTAAAAATTCAAAGTGCAGAAAATCACAGTCACAACAACAAAACAGTTTAAATAAAGCAGCTATTCCAAAGAATACTCCCACAAGCGTGTAGACCACAAACCTTCTTAGTGTGAAATAACTGGTCTGGAACCCAAGTTCATGAACCAGAAGCAAAACACGTAGAATAACAGGCATAATAAGCCTTCACCAGCAATTCCCAGCTTAGAAGGGTGTAGGCTAAGGCTACACTCTTCTGCCACAAGAGTCTAGACCACAAACCTTCCTAATGTAAAATAACTGGTTTGGAGCCCAAGAGATTAAACCAAAACTAAGACACTTTCAGAATAACAGACACAATAAGCCTTCAACCAGCAATTCCCATCTTAGAATGATGTAGGCTATCATCTCCTGTTGTTAATATGATAAACAAGAAGTAGATTAACAATAGTAAAACTTGCAGTGTACAGAAGTAACAATGCTAGAAGTACATTTCAATAAAGTTCGACACAGTGCATCTGAGTTTACAGTGTATAAAGTACATTTTATAATTTACAAATGTATGTATGACAATCATTCAGATGGGCAATCCATCCTGATTGAAAGGGGGTTAAGAAACTTGTCAAATACATATGAAGTGAAGTATGGGGTTTGATGTAAGGAAGAAATAAAAAGGGGGTTAGTAGGGAGAGAAATAAATGATATTATGTAAGAGTTAAGGAGAAATATGCTGTATGATGTAAACAAAATAGAGAAAAGGGTTAGTGTGGAGAGAAAGATAAGATTTTGTATAAGGGTTATAATCATTATAGAAGATGACTTCTAGATATAGTGCAGATAAGGGCTAGTTATTGATGGTGAAGTAGGTGGAATATGAGGGAATAATAAGATGTGGTAGACAGGTGTATGGTTAGACTGAAGAGTTAATGTGAAGAAACAGTTGACGTATTGCAACAAGTAAGAGAACATGAAGGATAGATGGGGAGAGCAGTATGAGCTGATGATGAGGGAAGTCTCACCCAAGTGAGGACCATGAGCATAACCACTCCTGGATGTTTAAGCAAAGGCTTAAACTGGAGAGTTTTTCAATCCTTTTAAGTTTGCTTGAGATGACGGTCCAAAGTTTAGGGACGTAGTGAGAGTACATTCTGTCTCTAGTTGGCTTGTTTAACTTATTTATAATAAGAAATAATTTTTCACTTGAACATAGGACCCTAATAAGAGTGGGGCTGTAAGGCATCTCTTCCTGCTGGACTTTTTTTCTGGAGAATAAATAAGTAGGTTTTTATGTGATTGTAGCATATTACATATGCATTTGATTTATTATTACATATATATTTTTTATGTATTAATAATATGGTTTGTGTAGTAGATGTATTTTATCAGATGTTCAGTGTTTTATGCTATAGGGGAGGTTGTGCATACATATATATTTTTTGGGGATGTTGTTGCAGTTGAAATGAGAGTATTTTAGTATACAGCTTTAAATGCCGGATTAATTTTGGCGCCAGATTTTAAATAAAACGAGTTCTTGTTTAATGTTTCAGTGTTCTGAAGAAGCCCACATTGCAGTGGGTGAAAGCGCTTAACACTGGTTTTTATGGCTTTTTATTGACTTTTATGGCTCAACGTGTTTGGAATAAAATCCATTTTTTGAGAAGCAGAGGTTCGTGCACTTATTGGTGACAGCGTGGTTGTTTGAGTTCAAGTCCTGTTACTTGTCATACCATCCTGCAGCTTCATGGTAACATTGAACCTAAAAAATGTTTATTGTCACATTCCAATTTGCAAGGAATTCAGGCTTTTTAAAGATACATTGTGTCTTTCTGACATTATTAGTTCTCTGTCTTACCATTTGGTATGACTATTTACAAAGTGTTTGGCTCCAGTAACTACTCACTGCAAGCTTCCAGGGATTCATGTCTTTACATATTGTAATGGTTGCCTTATATTTGCAGACACATTTTCCTAGTCAGGATTCCCTGACATAGGACATGAAACTCCAGGTCATGACATTTACTGTCATATCAACCTATAACCAATGTTTCCAAATTCAAGGATTTGAAAAAGGTGTATCTTATATGATTACATGATAAAATTTCTAAATTTACATACGATATCACCATTGTTGACCCTGACACAGAAGCTAAATTTACCATGGATTTTTCTACCCAGTTAGACACATGCATATCTCAGGCAGTCCCAGCTAGAGCTAAATACAATGGGACATTTAGAAACAGCCCTCTCTTGGTGGTCAATTAACACAGATGAACTTTATGACAAAAGAAATAACTCCTTAAACTGCATGATAAGACTAGAACTCTGCAGAATAGGTGCGGTATAAAAAATAACACCAGGAAACTGAAAAGCCCTATAATGACCAGTAAAGCAGCCCATGATGAATATTAGCTTTTGAGGTAAAGGATTACTACAGGTCCTTCTGCAGTTACATTAGAAAACTACAAAAATAATATTAAACGCAGCTCTAAACTTAACCTTAATGGGGCTCTCACTCTGACCCAAATGACATCAAAATGACATCACAAATATGACAGCAAACAGATTTACCACAAACCTCACCCCCAAAATCCCTATTCAGACACCTCATCCCAGAATCCCTTATACCCACATCATCACTAAAGAACACATTCTTATGGTGTTAAAAAAAAAGCAAAACAAAAAACAATTCATCCCTGGGATCTAACAACATTCCTGGGTGCTTAACAAATAGCATTAAACAAGGTCTTGATGAACCTCTCCTTAAATTATTTAACCTAAAACTAGGCACAGGCTATGTACCTGAATCCTGGCACTCTGCTGCAGTGATGCTCCTCTATAAGGGTGATCCTTCCACAGACCCTCAAAATTACAGACCAGTCAACCTTACAGTCTCATTTGTAAAGTTATGGGGTGTATCATAACTGATCTCATCGATTGTGGTTCCAAAAATCTCATTAGGTTTGATCCCCAACCATTTGGCTTCATCAGAGGGAGCTGACAGCTGTTCAGTCTTATTAACTTCTTTGAGAGGGTCATGGAGGCTGTCAACAGTGGTCATATAGTACACACAGCTTATCTCAATCTGAACAAAGCATTCAGTACCATACCCCATGGTGGTATTGTAACCAAACCACCAGCCTTAAACGTAGATCCTTCTGTGGTTAGATGGATAGCCATTTGGCTAAAACACAGAACCCATGTAGTTTGAGTAGAAGTTAAACCTTCAAATAGTGCTAAAGTAACCAGTAGAGTCTCACGAGGGGTCTATACCGGGTCTACTCCTGTTCATAATCTACTTCTCTGATCTCAAAGCTGTCAAACAGTATATATAAGAAAATCCCTTACTAAAGAAAAGATAGTCAGAGATCTGGGCATCTAGCTTATAGTTTGCTTTTGGTCATCATGTGACAACTCCATTCACAAAATCTTTCTATTTATCACATGTAATAGACAAATTATATTTCATCCAGATTCAAAGATGTTATTATTCCCCTATATGCATCACTGACTACACACATCATAGAATACATCACCTGCTTTGGTACGTTCCTTACTTGATATATTAACAAGTTTGATCAAAACCATAGGTTTCTAATCAAAAACAATCTCTGGTCTTAAAAACCTGATTTACCAGGAAAGACTGGAAGCTCAGTCCCGGTACTCTGTGTCCTGTAGACTCTTACTGGGTGATCTATGCCTCACTTACTGCACCATAAAAGAACCAGTGGTCCTTGCCCTCCTGTATCTCAGTAAGTCTAACATCTCAGCTAACACCAACCAGAGATCTGAAACCCCATCAGCAGATAAATAAAACATGCAGAAGAGATAAATTCATTATCCAATGCTTCCCCCTTCTTTGGAATGAACTTCATCTGCAGGTTAAATAAAGTCATGCAATATCTTCCTTAAAACAAACTTGGACAACTGGATGGGTATCTTCAAATTTGCCCCAGGAGTAACTAACCTTTCCCTCCTAGAAAAAGGAGGTAAAGTCTGAGGGTGGGTATTGGCAAAGCTTACATGGTCATTAGACTATAATAGTCTTGTAACTCCTATGAAACCTATGAAGAAGATACAGACCTACCAAACGGGAGAATAAACTAAGGCCTCCTGCAAACCCCATCTTAGTATAAAGATGGAATGTAAATGTAAAGTGTTTTACAGCTGCATGACATGGATAGATTCTCAGGACTGTAGTACACTTAAGGCAAATGGAGAAGAACATTGTAAATAAGAAGATACCACCAACAGTCCTGCAAGCAATACTTAGCTTAGCTTTGGTAAACCAATACATATAGCATCCCCATTATAAAACTCAAATTGTGAACCTTTATGTAAGACCAGATTGTTGGAAACCTAGCTAAGGTGTGAAAACATCAGCTGCATGAACCCAGACAATGTCCATCACTGCTGTCTCACTGAAATGGACAGAACTTCATAGACATGCTGCACACATTAATGAATAAAAGCCTCACCATTGACTTTATCTCTGAATTGTGGCAATAGGCTACAGTGGTACTTATACCCAAGGAGTGGGGGGATCCGCAGCTAATCCACATAATTACAGACCCCATTAGCTTTGCTAACATTGTCTACAAGGTTATGGCTAGGAATCTCATGGAACTGAATCTGATTCATGATACTGATGATTTACTATTCAGAGACATATATCAGCATGGATTTAATAAGGGCAGATTGTGTCTTCTAAACCTGATGACATTCCCTGAGGAAGTTACAGATGCCCTGTATAAGGGGATGCCAATGCATGCAGCCCACCTGGATCTTGCCAACATATATGAGACCCTTGACTTTCTTACATGTTGATGAACTTGTAACTGGGAAAGTATCAACTTTGTCAACTTTACAGTTCCCCTAGAGTGTTTCTAATTTAAGTGATGTCACCTATTCCGGTATTTTTTCTTTCTCCAGGTCGAAATACATTGCAAGTCCTAAGTTAAATAAGGGAGTGTAGGGGTACAATCCCCCACATTGAGATGCAAGGAAATTTAGCTACTTGCAAAAACTTTTTTTTTGATGACTTGACTAGTTAATGAGTTGTTGTCAACTAGTTTGCTAATTGTGGAACTGGAGTTTTGTAGTTGAACCAACACCATTTCACAAAGGGGATCATAAACTCAGAAAACATAGAGTTACTACTAACATGAGCTGTTAAATAGACAGTCAAATAATGCAGTGCTGCTATCTGAAGGCTATTAACAAAAGATATTGTTCAACTTTATAGTATCCTGAGGTCTATGACCCGATGAGTTGATGGGTTTAGATACCTGTATGACCATGAAAGGCTTATTCAAGATTTCATCTTGCTTTCTGTCTGGGGCATTGTACCATATGCTCTGAACCCCTTCTCTTTGAAAAACTATGAGTAGAGCATACTGTGGGGAAGGTCATCTCACATACAGATATGGTCAACCTTACAATGTCCAGTGACAGTGGTAGTAAGTAGGACTGATTCATTACACAGAGCTCATCTCACCTGTGTAATAAACTGTCTCTCCATTTGAAAAACTGTATTACATACAATCCACTTTTGAGAAGTAATTAAACAACTACATAGGTATGTGTAACTTCTACCATGGAGCCACTCTGATCAAGCTTCTGGATGGCCACTTGGCTGTAAACTTTACAAGAACCTATGATATAGGGACTGAAGGTTAAGGTTCATTAGAGCTGCACTAATTAAGAAATGCACAAGTAAGCAACTACTATGAGACATGCATTTGAGGCAGAGGTCGCATATGAAGGTTTAAAGACTACGTAGCAAGACTACAAGGGTGGGACAGGAATGATTTGCTGTTGAAACGTGATGTAAGGGAATAGCTATATGCACATATCAAAGGAGACAAAAGGGCGATTAAAAAGAACAAGTGAGCATTGTTAAGAGAAAGAAGATAATATGGAAAAAATAAGAAAGAGACAAAACGAGCAGGGATATTGTAAAAAAGAATATGAGAAAGCAAGGGATATGTGCATTTAACATGAAATTCTGGACACACACAGAGAATACAATAAAGCTTCCTGTAAGGGAGAGTGGCTGGTATTCATAAAGATGGAATGCAATTGTACTGGCTGTTGTGTGGGCCAAAACACACACCACAGCCCCTTCCTGTAAGGGAGAGTGGCTGTCTTAAAA